>NW_006799948.1:2570662-2810101 GCF_000485575.1 Poecilia formosa
TGATGTCAAATGACACACAGTGTATAGTATGATGTCAAATGACACACAGTGTATAGTATGATGTCAAATGACACACAGTGTATAGTATGATGTCAAATGACACACAGTGTAGTATGATGTCAAATGACAGTGTAGAATGATGTCAAAAGACACACAGTATACATGTATGCGAAAATAATATATACGGCCTGATTTCATTTTCACCCCCTAACTCCTAAAAAACCCTACAAATTTGTCAACAAGACTTGCTTTGTGAACGTAGCTCAAAGTGTTCCCAAGCACATTGTATACTTCGTTTATTTTGAGTAAAATCTCACCTGTTTCATCAGACCTTTACATTCTTGGGTAATTCTCGGTAAAAACCCTGAAATAAATATTTTATTGCAGCAACAATCTCATACTGAAAAAAAAACAAACATTTTGGTGAAATTAAAATCTAGTTTTTTTCAGGATTTTTAAGAAATACAACAAAACACACTACCCTCTTAAACCCAGAAATGGTGCTTTATTTCTGTCAACTTGTGTTTTGCTGCGCCGCAAACTCCTGCTCAGGCGTCTTGTCTGGTTGGGGCCGTCTATCTCACCCTGCCCTTGGCCTTGCCTCTTCCTTTGGCGCTGCAAGTTAGACAGAAATGTTAGCACATCTATTCTAATTAGCATCACAGTTAGCATTGGACACTCAGGGATTAATTCACATTACATGAAAGAAAAACAAAACGTTAGTTAATATATTAATTTAGTTGTCAAACACGTGGATAAAAATGAATAAAGGCAAACTTTACAGATTGTTAGTTTGGAACAGCTTTCCCCCCTAATAAATGATTCAAATTTAGCATTTTAAATCTAGCATGAAAAAACCCCAATATTTCTTCATGATATAATGCGTTCTAGTCCATGCAGACTGGCTCTATTTTACTGATGTAAATCTTGCATTTAGGAGCTCTGTGTTACATACTACATGGCAGACAATGACTGTTCTAAACAGAAAACCCTAACTTTTTATTTTTTGAAGTTTTAAGTCTATTAAAAAAAAAAACATGCTCCCGTAGAATTAGTTTTTTCAAGAGACGAGTGTGTGAGTTTACAGACGGCTACAGCTTACCTCTGGGTGGCCTGAACCCGATTCAGGAGCAAGTTGATCTGTTGTGAAGGACAAACGGACTAGTTAAAGTCACACTGAATGCCAGAGGGAATCTGGTGGTGCTGAAGAAGAACTGAGACGCTGTTTGTTTCACTGATGGACGTCTAAATAATTCCTGACTGAACTCGATCATCAAGAAAAATCAGAGAGAAAAAGGCAACAAGATCTCAGAAATGAAATGTTTATCATCACTGGCTGTCAAAATGACGCTTCAGCTGAGGAATGAAGCGCCGTCTGACAAAATAATTTCAGCTCAAAGCGAACGAGAGAGACGGCATGCCTTCAAGATATAAAAAGGTGAACAAGAAACACACTAAAAGCAAGTGACTTGTTAAATGTCAACTAAGATATTTGCATAAAGTATATCTTTAAAGATCTAGTCAGCAAGATATGTATTTGGAAAATAGGAATTTTCATTAAGAGTGATTTAAATACACCGCTTGGCCAAAAAAAAAGAAATTATGCTTTTGTGTTCCTCAACAATATCAATATTTAGGTAATTATGCTCATGCTAACATTATTGCATATCCACTCCACTTATCTAAATGACAAACAACCTTTTCACAACCGTTTCAAGGCCCAATTCCAACACTCAGTAACTTAGACCTCTGGTGTATTCTCAGAAGTGTTACCTTAATTATAACCAGAAACATTCACACAGGAACCTTGCAGTTCTCGTGAAGTATTCAGTTCATTTTGCTGATTTTCGAGCAGATGTCTCAAAAAGACGCCCATCGGGTTTAATACCGTTAGCATAATTAGCACTAAAGCTAATTTCATGGACAAGCTTATTAATCATGAAAAAGAGTATTTACCTTGGCTCAGAAAGTCTAGTGTAGGCATTTAAACTAGAGTCAAGTAAATTTGTTGGAAAAATGTTAAAGAAAAAGCGTAATGTGAATTACTGGAAAAAATTTGTAGTATATGTTGATTTTGTCACAACTGCAGAAGAGCTAACAATTTCCAGATCATGTCAAAACCAAAAGTTGGTTATATAAAAATATGAAATATTACCTGTATTTCCATCTGTGGGACAATAAAGACCCCACAGATGGAAAATATATATTCCTCTGTATGTAATTGATTATTTAGCAAATAATCTTTGCAGACAGCAAAGGTTTAATCAAACGCATCTACTTCTCTGATGCTAGCTAATTGTGCACCGATTATTTATAAATAAAGTTAAACATAATGTGTTATTTACTTTAGGTTGTCGGGTCAGTACTCACGTCATATTTCTGTCTCTTGAGCTTCTCAGTGTAGTCGAATTTCTCCGCTTCCAGCATCATCAGCCACTGCCACAGCTCACCGGCCTTCTCCCTTTTAAACATAAGGCAGAAAAATCAGCGGCTGAAAACCAAAACCTGCTACAAACTCACACGACAGATGGCTTTTGATTAATGATGTCCTGCCTCGGACTCACTTCAGCTTGTCCTCGTTCAGATGGTCGATGTTGAGCGGTTTCCTCCGCTCTGCCAGGATCTTTCTCTTCTTTTCCCTCTCCGTTTGCTTCTTTGCTCCCTTCCTTCCATCTTGCTGCAAAATCAAAAAAAGGTGCAGGATGTTGTCTTTGATGGGTTTTTTTTAAATTATTAGATAAAAAACAAAAAATCCTGAACGGTAACTGACCCTTTGCTGGCCACCAGTCATGTTAGTCAGGGCCTTTTTCTTCTTGGCGTCCTCGTCTTGCTTCTTACGAGCCTCCTCTTGTTCCTTCCTCTCTTTTTCTTCCTGTGAAGCAAATAGTGCAAAAATCCACCATCTTTACACCCGTTGACTGCACTCCAAACCTGCTTTTTTCATACAAAAAAGCCCAGGAAAAACAAAAAAAACTAAGCAACAATAACAAATGCTTATATATATTTTTTATTTTTTTCTTGGTCAGTTTTCCTTCTCTCAATGTGTTAAACAAATCCTTGACCACATAACAAGAATCACCTGTGCTGTGGCACATTTGACAAGAGCAAGCTAGTCTTAAAGAGACAGTAGCCAAAAATTGAGCATGTCACACATAAAACATCAACAGGCAGAAACATTGTTCAGTTTGAGAAAACATGAAGTAATTTAAATTAAAAGCGTGAAATAATATGCTAATATTTTTCCTAGCAAATATGTTCATGCTTTTTGAGCTTGAACTTTTCCACCCTTTTTATGTTGCAACCACAAACTTCAATGTATTTCATTGACAACTTATGATACAGACCAATCCAAGGAAAAATACACAGCTTTTATTTAGTAATACAAGTGAAAGAGGAATTTTCTTTTACCAGCCACCTGATTATTCAGACTCGTCTCTAACAATTAATTTTCTCCTGCAGATTAAAGTTTTCTTTGGTGCCATCCAGAACTTTCCTTGAGTAACTTTGGACCAATTTGAGATTCCTCTCCTGTTTACAAAAATCACTTTAACCGCAGCTTCAAAAGGTACTCACAACCAAACGATTCTGCCTCTCTTTCTCCTGCTCGGCACGGATTCTCTGCTGTTCAGCCCTCTCAGCACGACGCTTCTCCTAATCATCCGCACCCACACCCACACACACACGCGCGCGTACAAACAAAACGCAATTGTTTGCTGGGTGGTACATCACTTTGGCAGCGGTGCGTGCTTTCATGGAAGACTTACAATCCTGTTAACAAGAGCGATGAGCTCCTCCTCGTCCTTCTTTCTCTGAATAAAGTGGGCCTCGATCAGAGACTGCAGCTCAGACAGATCTTTCTCCTGACGCTTCCTGTGGATGTCCTACAAGGAGGTCACACACACACACTCAAATGGGCCTCCACTCAAAACGTCCACTCATTGACACTTGGGTAGCTTTAAACATCAGTACCATTCACCAGATGCTTATTTTTTTCCAACCTAAAGCAGCTTGACTCACGTCAAAGTCAACTTTTTCCCCCTCTGGTATCTTAGGAACGGCGATCGGCGGAGCGAATGCCCTGCGAAGGAACACATCTGTTATAATAATAATAATAATAATAATAATAATTTGTACACCGATTAGATTTAGGAAGGTGGTAAAAACTTACTTTGGTTTGGGCTTGGATTCATCTGTTATAACAGGAAAAGAAAAAAGTATAAGTTTTGTTACATTTTTTTAACAGATTTACTGCGAATTAAATGCTGTTTATACGTTAGCATAACATGCTAATACATTATTCTTTGATGGTACTCATTATTTAGAGTCAATAATAAAAGGCCCATATACCACGCAAAATAAATTGGGTTATAAATACTATAAATGGGTAAAAATGGTTAATTTATCTAGTTCTAATGCATCATTTTTCCTTTTCTTTCTAATCTCTTGCTTCATATAAAACGCTGCTCAGCGATCATGACTGAGTTTTGCTACCAAAACTCAATCCGGCCCTTATAGTACATTCAATTAATTTAATAAAGCGCAGCAGTGCATCCAGCACTTTTTAATTAATTTGTGTTTTTTTTTGACAGTGTGAATTTGCAGTTTCGTAATGAGGAATTCATCGGTCGTACTTCATACCTTCATCTGCAACTGGATGCTCTAAAGGAAAGAACAGAGGAAAAGTAAGTGTGTCAAAAAGCAAAAGACAAAGGGATTATTGGTGTTTGCATTCATCAATGACTAGAAATATTTCTGACATTTTCTTCAAAGTTTCCGCATGATTTTTTTTTTTTAAATTACAGTTCTAATTATAATAAGTGCAACATGTAAGCCATCATGGCCCCAATCATGACACTATCACCACTATGCAAACAAGCATGTCACAGGTTTTTATACTCCAATGTGGGAAAGTAAAAGAATTTGCAAAGTTAACCAATATTAACCAAAGATTATCCTTATATTTATATGATTATGTGACTATACACAGAACTGGTCTCCAAGAGTTACTTCTCTTAAAGTAAAAATTGGTAGAAATACTTTTGCACTCTTTACTAGAAAATATAAAGTATATTTATATATAAAGTATATAAGTTTATATTTAAAGCCATATTTTTTTTTCGTTTAGGTAAAAATAATTTGTGACATTATTAAAAGTTCTTATTAATCTACTCAATTGTACAAATCTCAGTCATAAAACACTATCAGTGTCAGCAAATATATTTTCCACCCGTAAAGTTAAACAGTAGATCCCAGAACATCCACCATTAAGAGTGGACTGTTAAAACCAGTTCATTTGACATCGTGTTTTTGAGAGTTTATAATATTGTAAACACACCTTCATCCGCAGCTGGAGCCTCTAACAAGACAGGACAGAGGGAAATGTTAGAGCATCAACAGGCAGAATATAAATGGATTTCCTTTTATTACTTCCAAACCCCGCATTACCGAGATCTGATATTTACTTTATATATTCCAATGTGAAAACCTTTCTTGCATGTCAGAGGGTGAAATGGAAAGCCTGAACTCATTCTGTATGCCATGTCACACCAGGGTTTCAAGGCACAAAAATCATATCTTTTTTTTTTTTTGGATAAAGGAAGGCAGCTCTTCTATTAAAGTGTGCCATCAGAATAAATCTGAAGCCAAGAGGGGAAAATAACAAGCTATTTGCATTTACGAGTAAATCCTTCCATAGCACAACATACAGAAGATTGGAAAATTAGTATTTCAGATATCAACAGACAGCTCAGCTCTTAATGTCTTTTTGTCCAAACTGCACAACAGAAAAAAAAACAAAAAAAAACATTGCAAGTCTGCACAACACAATTTAGAAGAAGAAGTACCTTCTTCTGCAGGCTCTTTGTAACGTAATCGTCGGAGACAGCATGAAATGGAAAACACATCATCAAGAAACGTGGCTCAGCTCAAGTCAGGTCGCTTAGAAAATGATTTCTACATTCAAGAAAACAAGAGCGTGTATAACAAGATATTAAATTCAAGTTTCATATAAGGATAAAGGAAGCTAGATGCAGGAAAACAGGCCCAGATCATGACACTGCCACCCCTTTGTAAGGGGTTTCGTCCTCTCAGATGTTGAAAAGTTGCCTTGTTTACGTTCCTGACCTTTACCAGCGTTGATGAATTGCTCCAGATGGTCCTGCTGCTTAAAGACTGTAGCCTCAACCGGCGCAGAATGAATAAACACAAAAGTTAATAAATAAATGTTTTTCTCACTTTAAAGATTTCAGTTCCTTTTTCACGACTTTGATTGTTTAATTATATTGGGGTAAACATCACAATATTGAGTCGGTGTAATAAGAATAATTTTGGAATTATGGAAGCAGAGTGGATTTTTTTTAAGATTAAACATGGAATGGGACAGTTTTCTTGAGAAATGGTTTTAATAACAGAGAAATGCATCTTTGTTTTTGCAGGAGCACAGAAATATACTGCAGTAATTAACGTTATTAGTTGGGGGAAAAACTGTCATAATCTGCACAGATTCTCTAAACTCATTTAAAGTTTCTTGCAAACGCACAAAAATTGAGGTGAAAGGCAGAAAACAAATCTAGATTCAGATCTTTGATTTCTACTAACTAAAATAACTACAGAACATCCAGATAAAAATGTTAATGTATTTGTAGTGCCTATACAGATCTCTGATCACTCTCAGTACATGAATTTTATGTAATTTGGTTTCTTGGTTTCTTTTTCGTGCCTTATTATACATTTCAGGACATGTTGGTTGGAACTTTTTAACAATATTTGAGGTTTTTAGACTGATTAAACTCCCAGCAAGAAAATTTTTAATCTGTAGTCAGGGCCGGCCAAAGGTTTTATGGGGCCCAGAGGATATTTCCATTTTGTGGGGCCCATTTACATTTTGCTTGACCGTCCACAGTTTGTGTATTGTTTGCGTGGCTAAGTTGACATGAATGGATGGAAGGATTTATCTAGATTTGTTTGTAAACAGCTCAGATATTAGCCTATTGTTTTTAAAACCGGCACATAAATCAGATCACATGATTTTTTAAAAATTTGTAATCCAGAAAATCTCAAAGTGATTTTAGAAATCAGCTCATTCTTCTTATAATAGACTACAAATGAAACATTTTGATTATTTGTGTAGAAATTCAAGTGCTCTTGGGGGCCCCCTGTGGTGTGGAGGTCTTATAGTTTTGGCTGGCTCTGTGGAGTTCATGGTAAAACAAAAATAAGTAAAAAGAGGATTTTTTGTTTTACCTTCAGTAGTGGAGACAGGGGGCTCTGAGGAAAAAAGCAGCAATACAAACATTAGATTAAAAAAAAAGTTGACATTTTATATAATAACTACTCTGATTCCACTCAAGATGTGAAAAGTGGAAATAAATGAACCTGGTCTTAAAGTTATTCCTGCACATAGACGGCAAATGTCTCTTAAGTGGATTCAGCGACACAAACAAATGGATATCTCATTTAGAGTAAATTCATCTGATCCTAACTCTGCAGGCACCGGCTGAGCAGCCAAACAAAGCAGTGATTACTGATGACTGGACTCAAAACGGCTAATGGGACTAAAACGAATGAGCAGCTATGAAAAGACAACATCGTTTACAGTAATCTGCAGGTGGAGGCTGCTTTTCACAGATTTCACTCAGTCAGCTCTGTTTGCGTTATTTGCAAACGGCAGAATGCCATACATTAGGCCATTATAATATCAAATTAAGCGGTCGTCGTCGTAAATGTTATTACGGTTTGTAAAAAAGAGAGACGAAACCATAAAGTATTTAAAGGACGAGAATTACCTTCTACTCCAGGTGGAGCTTCTTCTGAAAACAAAAATAAAAACAGAAAGAAAGAAAAAAACAGTCAAGCTCTGTTATTGCAGACATGACAAAAGACTTGCAGCAACACCCACACGCAAACACACTTTGCTGAGATTATACGACCCGAGGGGGTAAGCACAGAGCAGAATAAAAAGACTGTGTTCACAGACAAAAAAAAAAAAAGAGCCTTTTTTCCCCCCCCTCTTTTCTTTGAGCCTTTATGACTGAGTGAACCAAATATGGATTAGTGGATCAATGGGACTCGGCAAACAGCTCCCAGCAGGAATCTGGTCACTCTGCACACTGTCATATCACTGTCTCTTGGGATGCATAAAAAAACAAACAAAAAACACAAAAACGCAGTGCTGGACATTTATCGTGAGCAAAGGTACAAACACGGAGGGATGAGCTTAGATCACCGACTGAGCCGTCTGTAACCCGCCCCAATAGATACTTGTAGCCTCAGACGGTAAAGCAGCTCTGTGCTGACGTGTAGCTGCAGGACAGACTTGGAAAAAGTACACGCACATTTGTTTGGAAAGATGTGCGAAAAAAAAAAAACCCGCTTAAAATAAATTAGTTGTTAATTTTCCACACTTTAAAAGCATGCAGCCATCACTGCGCTTGACAGGCGAGGTGTTAGCTTTCCGAATCCTGCTGTCTGCTTTTCCTGGCTGACAGCAGGCATGTAACTCCAACAAAGAGGCTTGCACACGTGAAGCCTTCGCCTTCCCGTTGCTTCGTCTTCTACCTGAGCTGACATAATCAGGTCAGCCGCGTCTAAGAATGGAGGCTAGAAGTGACGAGTTTTTTTTTTTTTTTTTTTTTACAAAAAGGAAGCGTCAAACCACTTCAGAAGTCGTCACTTACCTTCCTCCCTGAAAAGAAATTAGGTAAAGATTTGAAATGATCAGAGTATCAGATTTTTTTTATTGTGATAAAAAGCTTTAGAAGTGGATTTTACTTACCCCACCTCCTCCACTAGAACTTCTTCAATTACTTCTTCCTCCACAACTTCTTCGACGACGTCCTCCACTGCTTCCTCAGACATTTTAGCTGATAGTTTCTTTAATCAAACCGAAGAAAAACAAACAATTATATTACAGGGTTTCAAATTTAAAACTTTTTTTTTAAGACGACAAAAACTGTACCAAAGAATTTGCATATTTCGTAGAGCCAAGATGTTACTGCGCAGATTAAACGTAGCATCGTACGGTTTAGCAAGAGAGGTGAGCCGGTGGTAAAGACGAACGTCCGTCCAGAAAACTGATGATAAAAACGCAAAAAGATACGTAGCTAGCTAGCTAGCTAGCAAGGGTATGTTAGCAGCTAGTTAGCAGTAGCCTCAACCATAGACATAATATAATATAATTCTTATATTATGTCTATGGCCTCAACCACCTCGAGTCACAGATGACGTCTGAGTATGACTCAAATGTTTGCCTGACAGAAAACTTCCCATGAGAAAAAAAAATGTACATAGAAAATACAAGATGAAATAGTCCTGTCATAACAAAATTTAATCACTGATTAATTAAGGCCAACTTGCATGTTTTTGATTGAATTTAAGACATTTCAAGGCCATCATTTTAGATGCATTGATTCAAGACTTTTTAAGGATGTGCAAACGCCTTGTGTTCATAGAAACTGCTCACATTTATCACATTTAAAAAAAATTTTTTTTAAATGGCTTACGTTTTCCACGCATCTGATTAGTTACAACAACAAACTCATTTCTCAGATGTTTCCCTGCTGCGATTATTTACCTGGTTCCCTGTTTTTAATCACTCTAATGTTACAACAAGCCCTTGACAGATGGTTCCTTTCTTCCCCAGCATTCAGAGCCTTTTATCATTTGTGCAAACAACAAAAAATAAAGAGAGAGGGAGAGAGAGAGAGAGAGAAAATATCTTGGCGGTAGGGCTGTGAAGTTGGAACAGTGGTGGAGGGAGAAATGATTCTGCAGGCTGAGGCCCAGGGTGTTAAACAGCTCCAGGCCTAATCCGCAGTCATTTCCTCTTGGCGCTGATCAAGGCTGCAGGCAGCCGACGGAGGCCTGAGTGGCGCTCAAACTGCAGGGAACGCATGAATTTTTTAATGATCCACTGACGCATCTGAAGACGTGATGTGCTTTTTTTTTTTTAATCCTCACACTAGTTGATCAGGTAGCAGAGACAGCAGCTTTCAAGCAGTTTGTTGGAAGGGATGCACCCAGTTTTCAGATTTCCCGTCATTAAATCGAACAGAAAGTGCATATTTATGATTAGACTTGTGGTTTAAATCATTACAAGTAGAGATTAAAGTTTTTCTCTTCTTTACAAAATAGCTCAAGAACAATAAAAGTTGACAATAGTAATTTTATTTTGTTGCCTCCATATTCTGAAGGTGAAGCTCCACCCAGCTTAAAGTTTTTTGCAGCACCTTACAGGATTGTCTTCCCTCAACTCCAACCAGCCTGGAATGCTAGATTTGAATGTAGGTGAAGACGTTTCAACTTCTAAATTTACTAAGATCTTTTTTTTTTTTTTTTTTTTTTAATGAATTGGTCACGCTGGTTTTTTATTTGGATGCAGAGGACTTCCGTAGATTTGGAAAACATGGATGCATCCCTTCCCCCCCCCATCACAATTTAGCAAAACAAAGAATTTTGAGGCTTTAAAAGTGCCAAAATGAGTACAAGTTCACTCTGTATAATATTGATTATAGAGGAAAAGGTGAACAGTTCCCTGCTATTGAATAAACTATTTTTTCACAAAACATTTTTTGCTTTTTTTTGCCTAGCATGCATAATATTGTACACTTTTTTCCTCATTCTTCTCTTTATATTATAACTAAAACAAGCTAACGTTAGCTGGTGAAATAGTCGGGCTACAATTACAGTAAAGTGACCGACAAATCAACAAATCAAGTCGGTCATAATTCGTGTCCAATTGTGAATACGGACTAAGATTTAACAATGACCAGAGGTCGCGAAGTCCTGAAAGGTAAAAGAAAATGAACTTTATAAATCAATGTGCTTTTTACGACTCCCACCTTGTCCTACCTCTAACCACTCCGTTTTATATACAGCCTATGTTCCTTTTTAGCAGAGGCGCTTCAGACATTGATCCAAGCATAGCAGTGACCTCTGGCTGCTGGAGATCAAGGTGAACAGGAGCAGACTGCATCAGCGTGCTCTGTCATTGGATTAGATGTCAAGATTTGATTGCACACAACACTTCCTTCAGAGGTTTTTTTTCTATTTTTTTTTTTTTCCACAGGCTTATAAATCACACGATCATAAAATCCAATGTCAGAATGGCTGAAGAGCGAAGGGGAGAGCGAGGGTCTATTTTTAAGAATAATAGGACGAGCTCTTGAACAGGTGCGGAGCAGCTCCTCCAGACAATGGCTCACCTCGCCTGTACTCCAGTAAATCAGTGGGCCGGGTCCAAACATTCAGCGGGCTATTTATGTTGCTGCAGGTTTGACAGCCAGCTGCCAGTAATGGGGAGAGGGGACATTTTTTACAACAATAGAGCTGAGGAGAAGGTGATTTTGACTTTGAAACAAGCCAGATTTCTTCCAATACTGTAAAAGTTTGAACGTTGAAGGTCTAAATGCACATTTGAATCTAATTGGGCATTTCTTCTTGAGACTTGGTATTTCTCACCATTTAGGTTCTCAAAGTCAAACACTGTGGTATTTGATAGGGGCCAGTAGAGATTAGAGCGGGGGAAGTCAAAGGTCGGAGGAATTGGGAAAAAGCAGTGGGATACGGGAAAAAAACAGAAGATGCTTTAAATACATCAGAGTGGAACGCACGGAAGTCCCGGAGACCCTTGGTACTGAATCCGCATTTGGTTCAATGAACACGGTCAGTTGGCGTTTGGCTGAAACCGTGGAACAGCACACCGTCTGACAGTGGCAGGAATGTTGCTGGTGCTGCTTTCAGCATTAAGGAGCATTAAGTCAAAGCCTGCAAAGTATGCCACCAACACAGCGGTCTCAGGGGCGAGCTTAGCACCTTCTTCACCCACATATGCAGCACTCGGAACAAAAAGCAGGAAGAAAATCCCCACCAGAGCCAGCTTAGGCCACGTCGGATCTAGTTATATCTCCATTTCTGGCTTTTTAATACTGCGTGCAAAATCACTTGGTACGTCACGCCAACATCAGATATTACACCAATGTCTTTCGTGTTTAAAACCACGCCGAGAGCTATCTTTTAGTTCTCTTTTACAGTCATGTTCATTTAGTTGTCCCTGAGGTCAAGGCCACTCTTACCTCTTACGCTATGCGTCCCCTGAAGAAGCGATGGGATTTAGGGCAAGTGTTGTTCTTCCTCTTCTACATCCAGCCAAATACAAACTCAGTCATCCTCTCTTCCAACCAAACGGCACAACTTAATACAGCCCTGGGGGTCTCGTGACTGCATGTCTTTGCAATGACTGGTTGGGACGGTCCCTTCTATTGTTGGAGACAAAAGTCAGATGAGACGTACCTGGACCTAAATACAGCCTTCACATGCTGGTCATGAATTGCACTGGGGGGCAAAAGGAGGAGGAAGGGAGGGTGGAGAGTTGTAGCAAAATAAGACAGAAGAGATAATATAGATAATACAGATAGATTGGACAGAGGATCTTTGTAATCCGACTCCTCTTATGTGAAAATGGAGTCCAACCGACCCCACACACGTAAAACTTGTATCATTTGCCATAGTCCTCTACGTTTGCCTCAGTCCTCCCACTATTTGTGTGATACAAATATAGAATTTAATTAAAAAGTTAAAAAAAAAAATCTCGTATTTTTTAAACAATAAATGACAAACATTCTGACACCACACGAAAAATCTAGGCTAGCTAGCAAGGGACTTCAGTTTTCAATACACCAAGCTAACAGAATATGACAATTAAAAATTCCACTTACAATAATCTTGTTTTAATAGTGTAAAATGAAGTTAATGATGCAGTCAGTGAATAAATAAAATAATGAATTTACCTTTAACTATGTTGAGTAAGCTAGCTAGCTAACCAAGTAGCTGCAACTAGAGTACCATTTTGGTAAATAAAATGATTACGTAATGCACGTTAAACATTTCAAAATTAGTTCAAATTGTATAGTTCAAAATTACTTCTCAAATTATAATAAGCATAGGCATATTTAACACTTAGCCATCATTTTAAATACCTTATTTTTATCATGGATATTGATGCATTGGGCAATGACAAATATTGACTGTTCTGATGTAATTTTGGGATGACTTTGAAAATAATAAAATGGTGCCTTAAAGGAAGATATCCCCCTCCATCACAGAAACAGGCTTTCAGAAAAAACACAAGTATCAAAAACAGATATTAATTCCACTTTATAAACATGGAAACAGACTGAAAGGTAGGAAGTAAACATGGATGGAAGGGAGGTTAGATATATAAAGGAAACAATGTAGGGCATATGGAGCACAAAGAAGAAAAGGAAATTCACAAAGAAGGAATTAGGAAAGGAAAGGTTTTACACGAGTGGCTGGATGGGAAAAAAGGAAGCAGGTCACAACGGAAGAAGGAAGGCACAATCAAAAAATAAAAGACAGAAGATGGGACTAAAGAAAGGAAGGAAGAAGGAAATAAAGGAAAGAAAACTCAAGGAAGGGAAGGACAAACAGAGGAAGAACTGAACATAAAAATTTGAAAAATGTCAGGAAAGAGAAGACAAGAAAAGATACAACAAAAAGGAACTAGGTAAGGATAAATGGAATAAATGGCAAAAAGAGGGCAGGAGGAAAGAAGAGAGGGAGAAGAAAATTTAAGAAATGGAAAATGTTGTATTCTGTTTGTCCATACCTGGAAAGGACAAAGAAAATTCCAGACTTTTCCTGACTGTGAAGGAATCCTGGCTTTACAATCCATTTCATCCACGGAATATTTCACAGTCTTGGTATTTACACTGTAAAAACAGCTTACAGGTAAACCAAAGGGAAAAAAATAGCGACTATGAAACAAACGAGAAGCTTGAATACTTAATGTGGAAGACGTGTACACATGGGAGACATGACAAGAGACTTCAACTGGAATACCTCAATGTCTTTATTGTTGCAGTTGAGTCAGTCCATGGTACAATGTTACAAACATCCATCCACGTTTATGACACCGAGATACAGAATCAGATACAAGTACAGATGTGTGTGTTGCATAGGCTTGGCGCTACACAAACAAGTGCCTGGTTAAAAATTGAAAAAGAAAAGCATAAAAAACATCAAAAAAACAAAAGGACGAGATTGTAACAAAAAAAAAAATACAGCACAATAAAACCACTGTATTACAAAAAAAAAAGTCACATTAATTCACTCTTTATAAAATATTTTGGTCAAGCCCCCTGCTTTTTAGAGGAGCCAAAGGAATGTGATTGTCAGACTGTTGAGCAGTAACATTAATCAATTTAATGCCCCGACAAACCGATCATGTACTAATCAAAGCTTGTGCCGCGCCGACGATATGAGCTACATAACATGTCAGAGAGAAAAGTAAAAAATAAAAAAATAATCACAGAATCTTCGTTGCGATTCTTTCATCTTCTGTTGCGGTCGGAAACGTTCTCGTTGCAATCGTAAGGCGAGAGGTTCTACATAGTGGTAAATATCCTTAAACTGCTAACTCGTTACATTGCTCGAGCAGAAGAGGCGTGGAAGAGATTACTGTAAAAGGCAGAATACAAAACTTGGTCTTCTTTGCACAGTTTCCGTACATAGCACAGCTTCAAAGCAGCGAAGGCACCATGAGCATTTCAAACAGGAATGTAGGAAGATTTTTTTTATTGTTTTTTTTTTTTTCACAGCACTGTGGTAACGGATTTCCCCCCTTAGAGACTTGCTCCATTTTTTTTTTTACTCTCTTTGTCGCACTTAAATAAATAAGGAAATAAAAAGGGGAAAATTACATTTTTGGATAGGGACAATTGGGTTTGGATAAGGTTATTTACCCCAAATTAAAAAATAAAAATAAAAATGATATCACTGCTTGGAAAATTCATTTTGTACCTTTATTTAGGTTATCTTTGATATTACATTTGTGTTTGATGTGAGGAATTTAAGTGGGACAACAATAATGAAAAAAAGGAGAAATCAGTAAGGAGGCAAACACTTTTCCCAGTGCTGTACAAAGTGATCAACAAAAGCTTTAAAAAAAAAAAAAAACAACAGCCAGATACAATAAACCACATTAAAACTTAAATTAAAATGACATAAAGGATAATAATAAGTCATAATGGCCTTCTGAATATTCAGCACTCCTTTCACCTTCACAATTAACCGTCTGTTGGTGAAGAGTTTTCCATCGTAAATTTAAAAAAAGCAAAAAAATACTTTCTATGAGCATAGAGATGTTATACATGATACAATGATACTCAAAACGTCACATGTGCTAACTTATATTACTCAGACCTTTCCTCTGCTATTGTTAAGACATAATTAATACAAGTGAAATCCGCTAAAATCTAGAAGTGCTTACATTTCTATCCTGAACAGGTGGCTGCTGAGTATAAAATAGTGATGTGTGAAGCCGTCTCTTTAAATATAAATTAAAAAAGAAAAAAAAAAATAAGGAGAGATGGACAGTAATCTGTAAGAGGGAGAGATCTGGGTTCACTCGTCTATTTGGAACGGGGGAGGAAACTTAAAAAGTGGAGGAATCTAAAAATCTAAAATGCTGATTGGGAACTCATTCGGGTGTAAAAATGTCCAAATTTCACAGCGTTTTTTTTTTTTTATTATTTTATTTTTTTCCCCTCTGTTATTTTCAGAACCTAACCCATTGTGCAAAAAGTACTACACTTGGTCAAAATGCAGAAGGTGTTTTCAGTACAGTGTGGTGTCACTCTTCGTAGGGATCTGGTCGTCATTTGGTTCTTAGAAAAAAAAAATTGTTCAAAAGGTAGAATCTTGGATTGTCGTGGTCCCCAGCTTTAGTGGCTCCTTTAAGACATTAGTGTCCCATACCTGGTGAAAGACACGATACAAGTCCATCAGTGGCAGACAGGTGTGGGTTAATGGCTGATGGTCAGACACGCGGGGTCGAAGTAAATAAAGAGCACAGCGAGGAGCTGGAGTCACGTAGTTACATGCAGACAAAGTGCCATTCAGAGGGCAACATTACGCAAGCAGCGGCTTGAAAAAAGGAGTCATTTGGTCAAACTTCAGTGTATTTTGTTGCAATTTTAGGTGACGGACAGTTTAATCCATAACTTTGAAATGGAAAGACGATATTTAAAAAAAAAAAATTTGCCAAGTAAAATTTGGAAAATGTGGCGTGCATTCCTCTTTTTAACGTGCTTTGATTTTTATTTTTGATATTTTTGGAACAGATTTTAGCCGTACAATTTGGAGGATATACACCTGGTCATGTCGCAATCGTTGCATGAGAAAAACTATGCAAAAACTCCACATCAACCTGAACACCATGCACGGGGATGGTGAAGGCAGCATCATGCTTTCCTTTACACAAGTTAGATCACAATATTTTCTCCTCTTAAAATCTGAAAAAAATGTAGTCTAATTGCACTAGCTTTAAAAATCAAAAACATCTAATTTACAGAATCTATCTTTTTAGACAAATGTTTCTCATAGTTTGCGAGGGTAAGAGTGTCTCTTTGAATTGAAAAGGTTGCCGTCCCTTGGTATAGATCAATTCTTTTTCACTTGTAAGAATGGCCCTGTCAAAGTCTGGACCTAAATTCCAATGAGAATGTGCTCCAAGTCTTTAAATCAATCCTTTGCATTGAACACGTCTACTCTTTAGTTATTCTAATCTGGCAGAGACACAATAGAAGTAGTTTTGCAAAGTACCGTCTTGAGTGAGGGTGAATACAAACACACTTTGGTTTTTTCAAAAATATGTGCTACTTTGTTTTAATCGCGCACATGAAGGCTCTACAAAATAAACAGACGTTTGTGGATGTAACATGATGAAACGTGAAAATGTTAAAAGGTTATCATTAGATATTATTAGATGAGCAATGCTAACTGTGACAAGCTAGCAATATTTTCAAAATGAAACCATTTCCAGTAAAGCTTATTTTTCCACATGTGCTGCCAACGTGTGCATGTGTGTGTGTGTGTGTGTGTGTGTGTGTGTGTGTGTGTGTTTTGCAGCGTCAAACGTCCACCAAGGTCCTGCAGCCGGCTCTGGGTGAGAAATCCGAAATCTGTACAAATCCTCTGTCATCCTCTAAGTCAGCCTGAAATGGTGCACTAATCTGCAACATACCAGCCATTAATGTGACAAAACCGGCCTGGCAGGAGCTCCGCTTCTAACACTCATCGGGTCTAGAGCAGCAAAAGTGGAGCTGTGCGTGAGTGAAAAAGCTAAAAGGTTTGAGTGGCGTCACAATGGCTGCTGAGTGTGTTTATAGAAGCAGGAGGAAGGAGGGGAGCATGCATGTGTGTTGTCCCCCTGTGCACCGAACAAGCGGCGCATTACATCGACATGTACAGAATCCATCAAGGCCAAAGTTCTCGCCTGCCTGACTGCCGGAGGGGAGCAGAGGTGGCGGTGGAGTGAAGGAGAGGAGGAGAGTGAGGGGCTGCGATCCGATTTTAAAATAGCAAGCAATGTTTAGGTGGCATCCTAAAAGGCTGTGGAAGTCAAACAAATGGCACCCTGGAAAAAGACAGCAGGGAGGGCAGTGGTGTGGCCAGTTTTCGTTTTAAGGACACGGTGCTGTGTAAATCAGAGCTCTGTCGACAATTTAACACGTGTCGCAAAAAGGTCACTAATCTTCACGTGAACATTCGAGGGGAAAACAAACTGGGAAAAGGTGGTCCTTTAAAAAAAAAAAACGTCAATGCACTTTGCAACCCTCTTTGGTTGGAGAGGGTAAAGTGACAGCTTGGAGAAAGAATAGGCCCACTCTGCTCTTTATAAATCTGGTGCTCTCTGACCAGATCTGTCAGGTCTAAGGACTAAAACATATTAGTCCTTCATGAGGCACGAAATTTTAGGTAATGGAGATAAAACTGCTTTAAATTTAACAGGAGAATTTTAAGGTTACACGTGGATAAACTTTTTTTATTTTGGGTGTTAACTTCCAGAAAATCTCCTTCACACTTTTTTGCTAAATGGTATAAATACATATTTTCACTTATATTTAGGAACTGATATAAGCTACTTTTTTTTTTTTTTACTTTCTGTAACAGCAGATTAATTTTGTAATTTTTTCTTTCCTCCTGTCGAAAACAATGTTTTGCTAGCTTCTCATTTTATCAACAAATAAGACTTTACACTTATTTTCTTTAGCTTATTTAGATGCTTATATATCAACAAGAACAAGTATATGTCATTTCAAACTCACATTAATCTGCGCTACAAATTTTTTAGCTAGCCGTGCTGTAATGCTAATGCTAGCTAATTTAACAAGATAAGTGGACATCGATTTCCAAAACAGCCATAAAAATGATCAAATTCTTGTTAAAAGCTCTTTCAAAAAATAAAAATCTTTTGAAGAAACTACTAATTGTTTTGTTAAAAAACCCTTTAGGCTTGCAATAGCAAGCTAACATTTATATCGCCTACCTAAGACTCACCGTTAGCGACTGATTTGGTCTCTCCTCTGCCTGCCATCTGGAAAAAAATTTACAACAAAATGAAAGTTATAAAGCAGCAAAGACATGGAAATTTAATAAAAACATACCTGAACTACTTACTACAAAAATACATCCACCTCTCCTGTCGAATCATTTTTCCTTACATCACACTGTAAGCTAACGATGAGCTCGCTAACCACTACCCTGCTTCTCCACAGCCCAGACCACAGAACTCATTACAGCAGATGGGTCTGCTGTTGCCCAAGTATGAAAAACTGACCAAGGCACTTTGCAGAATATCCTCGACACACACACTTTTCTTTCTGCAGTAAAAAAAAGTTTTATATAAAATGCTGTGACGGTATTTGCAGTCTTACAGATTTTTTTTTCACTCAAAATGTTTCAGATCATCGTAGAAGGAAGTCTGTAAGGGTGCAGATTAAAAAATAAAAAAAAATTCACCAACTTTGGCAACAAAACATTCAGTGAAGCTGAGCGTAGAGCTGTGATTCGTGGCCAACAGAAGCTGGAGCAGTGCGACGTGACAAAGCCACCCATGAAAAGCGTGAACACCCTGCGTTTGGACACCGGTCACCCAGTCACAGCGGCAATCTGGACCCGCATAAATCCGCTTTGTTACGGGTGTCGAGATGACCGGACTTGGGCTTGATTTATACGTTTTGACTCTTTTTTTATTGCTCTAAATTCCAATCAAGCCCATAATAAATATCTGAAACTCATGGGCGCCTTATTGCTAACTTCGAGGATAATAAGCAGTGGTGTCCAAACAAAGCAGAACAGAATGCAGCTGTGTCCGTGACAAGAGAGCAAAACAGCGTGACAGCAGAGCGTGGGGTCATTCTAGGACAGGCGTGTTGAGGAAACGCAGATTAATTACTCCTTTACCTCTCCAGGCTTATTCCAGATTGAATGCCGAGGTCAACTAGCTGTGAGAGTTCTTTAAAACAAAAACAAACACGAGTGATGGTTACTTCCATTCCTGCTACGGCGGGGTCAAAATAACGTGAGATTCCGGCTCCTTCCCCCCACCGCCTCCTCCGCCTCCTCTTTAGCAAAACATTCTCTTGAGTAGCAACAACTGGACACCGAGGACAAGCCTGGAAAGCTTTCCAAGACCACAAACCACTTCATGGCATAGTTAAGACTTCATCTGGATGTTGTAATGCTCAGCTAGCCTTTTTTTTTTCCTCCCCCACCCCTTCCCTTTTCCGATCTGGTCCTCTAATCACCCGGCTCATGTTAGAAGAAGACACAGAACGAGCGGAGATCAATAGGAGCTACCTTTGTCGGAGTGGCGCCTTTGTTTTCCCATAGACTCCTCTTGTTGGTGACATCAACGGGTTTCAGGTCCTGTCGGAGTGAATCGGGGAACAAAAGGCAGGGACAGAGCAATTTATCTGTGGCGCACGGCAACTGTAGATCTGTTTGATTTAGACTGAAGCAACAGATAGCTGGGAGAGTGAGGAGGAAGGGAAAAGCTGGAGGAGTGTTTGTTTGTTCAGAGGAAGTGGAAAAACGGAAACCTCATTCCAAACCCAACACATCTTACTTGAATCTGCTGTGAGGTTCGAACTCTGTTCTCGGGTTTTTTAGACTCTTTTTTTTTTTTTTTTTTTTTTTTACACAAAGTCAATAGAATATCCTCCTTCTCCTCTTAATTCCTTTACAGATCTCCCAGAAAACACAAAATCTTTGCAAAAACCTAGCGATAAATTATCAGTACACTTGAAATATGACAAAATCAACTTAAAAGTAACTTTTCAGCAAGAAATAGCAGTCAACAACTCCTTAATATTGCTCAGCAATCGGCAGAATATTTCACTAATACAAAAGGAAAAAATGTCTCCTTATAAGTGAAATAATCTGCCAGTGGAACAAGTACTTTTTTCAAATCAACATTAAGGAATAAATGACTTGTATTTCTTGCCGAAAAGTTTCTAGTAAGTTAGTTTTTCTCTTATTTGCACTAGAAACTAGACAAAAGAAAATACCTGGTAAGATTTTGTGTTTTGCAGTGTGGTAAGCGCATACATTTTCAGACCAATAATAACCAACAAAGAAAGTCTTTTACGTCACAGTTTATTTAATTTCGCCCACTATTTTTTGCAGAGCTGTTTAATTCAGCCACACTGATGGTTTTTGGGTCAACCGGATAACTCAGAATTTAACAAAAGCGGCAATTAATTTTTTCACATATAATCAACTTGCCTTTCAAATCTTTTACTCTCAATACATAAAATCATCCTTTTAAAACCACTTTTTTTATTTTACTGAGACAAAAAAGCATAAATAGAAGAAAGATTAATTTTTTCCTGTGTGTTTAACAACAAACTATCATCAGATAAAACCGCATAATGAAAAACAAATTCTCCACTGGCTCATAATAAACTTTTAAAACTGCATGACAGAGTGCACCCAACTGCTGTCAGCAATTTCCATCTGTATGTTGAAATTACAACTATATCTGTGGCCACCAGGTGGCGCCAACTAGACAACCAGACTGTTTCCTGAAACAAAGTCTGTTCTGCAGGGAAGAGTCAGAAACTTTTTTTTTATTGAAAGGGATTAGATTCTGCAAGATGAAAGCTCTCTTGCAAAACTAGATAAAAAAAAAAGGGATAGACAAAAAGAAAGAAAAAAAAATGTTCCAATTCAAATCTTTTGTTATATAATGTAACCGATGCCCAGAAACTAGAGGAATCATAACCCACAGGAGGTAGCTGATCAGGACATTTCTCTCTTAATATACTTGTGTAAATGTTGCGGTTTATAAACCACTGAAAGCGCCTCTGAGCTGGGCTGGAGATGCAGTGACCTACCGTTGGCCTTCCTCCTGACGTCTTGCCGCTCTCTGGGGTTTTATTCAGCCAGTCGTTGATGCGGCCCGCCACGCCCGTCTTTATAACAGCTGCTTCCTGTTTGAACAAGGTCAAAAGTCAGCCAAACTTGCAGTAATCACTAGCCATTCAGCAGTATTCACACTTGGCGTTTCATCATGTTTCAGCTGCAAGTTTGATAGATGAGGAAGTGAAATGTTCCTGCCTTTTACCATCACCTAATAAGTAATGTGTCCAGTTATAGCTCTTAGTCATCAAGTAAAATGCAATGTGTGGTAGAAAAAAAAAACAAAAAAAACACTGCACAACACCCTAAACACAACATCTCTACAGTGAGAGATGGTGGTGGCAGCATTATGCTTTGGACATATTGTACTACAAGAACAGGAAAGAAGATTTATTGAGATAATACTTGAAATGTGACGCTTGCAGATGGACTCCATTCAATCTAATTGAGTCTCAAATAAATTGAGTCGAAAATAAATAAATTAATAAAAGACAAAAATGTAAGTCTCTAGAGTCGGGTTTTGACTAGGAGGTCTGAAACATTTTCCTTCAATTTTCCCAGAATGCCTTGCTTCTTATAAAGAAGGGTAAAAGGGATTTACATAGCTGATAGAGAAATATCCCATAAAAAAAATAACTGTAACTGCATCAAAAGCTGGTTCTATAAAGTGTTGATACATGAAAACTCAAGAATAATTCTGCACTACTTTGTCCAGGCTTTCAATTGAGGTGGCAAAATTAAAATATTAATTAAATATCTTTTTGTTTTAGTAGTTTTCTTTCTTTTACCTTAAAAGTGCTTCCAGCACTTCCAGGTGAGCTGAACACGTTGCCTTTCTCCCACATGCTCTTAATGTTTCGTACGTCAGTGACCATGGGAAGATCCAACACGGTGGAGCGAGGGGATTTGGACTCCTTGTTCTCTCGCTGCGGAGACGAATAGCGACCGGGTTAAACAGGGATGGCAGCTGTAGCCGTGGCTGAGCCATGTTTTATTAAAAAGACAAGATTTCGTACCCACCCAGTGCCATTTTGTCCCCGTAAATAATGAATAAATAGCCTTAAACAACAGACCTGAGCAGCTGAGGTGTACTGCTCCAGCCGGTTGTCTATCTTGGACACCACAGGAGAATGAGAGGCCTTCACAGAGCTGCAGAGACGACATTAATATGTCACACCCAAATATTTCAGATCGAGCTAATTTTAATATCAAACAAAAATAACCAACAGGCAACTTTTAGATGAAGTCCTACCTTTTCTGTGCCGACTTGTTCAGGAATTCTGCTCTTTCTCCAATCTGGAAAACAAGATCCAAACGAGTTAGAAATACTGCTTTTGTACCTGACTTGGACATTATTCCCTACTAATTGTGGATGAAAGATTTTTCTCACGTTAACATCGAGGACAATTCTAAAATCCAAAACTTGATTGAGCTCATCAAAAAAGTCCCTCATTGTTCCCCTCTGTGTGCAAAAGTTGCTCTCCAAACAAGCACACACATGCAGAAAACACAAGACAAACAGAGCAGGCTCTTTCCCTTCCCTGCTGTAGAACTGTGGGAATCTCAGAGGGTTGTTTATGATATACACAACATGAAGACTTAAAGAGGGGACCGCATTCCTCAGTCACAACGTTCTGTAGATGGACAAAAGACAAATGCTCAGAAAAAGCTCTCGTTTTCCCCTTCTTTTTGTCTCCCCCCCTTCTCTCTGTGAAAACAAACCTTTTGCTCGACTGCTACCGAATGTTGAAGTTCCAAAAATAGTCTCCCAACAGGAAATTCCCCATTCTCAGACGCATTTTTATTTTTTTTTTATAAAGAGCTGCATCCACCCGAACGCAGTTAAAGTAATCCTGTTAACCCTAATCGCTTTCCTGCACATCCCTGCAGCCTGTCCTTCATTTGGCCTGCTGTCCGTCTCTGCTTTATCTACAACACAAACCAGGGTTATGCTGGTTGACGGCTGATAACGGAAATGCGCGCACTTGGAGATGCGGGTTGCGCTGTGAGCTTTTTCCAAGCAGTGAGGCATAATTATCTATGCTTTTAATGTAACAGGATGCATAAAAATCGCCGTCGTCAAAAAACGGGGAAAAAAGTGTATATTCTCAATTGCATGCTTGTATTTTTTGAAATCTGAAATAGGCTTTTGACAGGTCTCACTGAGGCATGAAATTCACTCAGCACATAAATTGAGCAGGAAATTGCTCAATTTCTGGATGGAATACAAAACAAAACAAAACAAAAGAAAAAAAAAAAGCCAATATATCTCAGCTTGTGCAATTTTACATGGTACAACCGCAGCTAGATGAAATTGATTCAACTCTTTTTAATACATTGCCTCCATTTATAGGACTGGTACACCTAAAAGAGAAAACAAGACATCACAAAGGCCATAAAAAAGTATAAAGCTGTATTAGTCAATCTGTACACATTACTGCTAACTCTCCAGTTGTTTCTTAGCTGCTAGCTCCTTAACACAAATGTTAAACTGAACTGTTTTTTTGTTGTTGAATTTCCTACACAAGCTCCTCTGCTACTCTTAAAGAGACAGAAAAACAACATATTTTTTAATCTCTCTTTTTAGCTAGCTAGGTAGCCGACTAGCTAGCTAGAGAAAATAGCCTGCTTTTGTTAGCCAGCTGCCCAGATACCTAGATAGCAGATTTGCAACTGAAGGATCTGTTTACCATTCATAATCTTAAAAGTATGTGGTATGTGATCAAATTTATGTCTCAATTTTTTTTAAGGAGCCAACAACTGTACTCTGGTTATTTTTTTCAAAAGATATTTGTTGCCTGTCATTAAACAAAAAAATTGTTTAGCGTTTCAGTTAAAACGACTGTTTCTGATGCCGTGGCTGTAGTATGCGACAGCATTAGCATTATATTTAAGAAGAAGAAGCCCCTCGGATAATACTGGATTCATTTTTTGAAAACTGTTGCACTGAAGTCAGATTCCTGAGTGGGAAGGTTTGGGGCTGCCAAACATTCCCACATATAGTGAAAGTTGCAGGAAAAACTTTTTATTAGCCGTTCTGATGGTTAGAACTGTCATTTTTAATACGTTGAAAATGACAGTGACAATGTCGCACATTTCTGTGATGTCCAATACGAACATTAACCGTATAGATGTTTAAACTGCTGGAAGCCACAATTTCTAAGTGCAGCTGTGTAAAAATGCACACATTCCAACAAAATCACAACCTTAAGTTCCTTCATTAGCAATCTTGTACGACATGCAAACACACATGCATAAAAACACCCCCCAACACACATGCACAACAGTACCTACAGTGAACATGATGACAAAGTAAGGCTGTGTCTGAAAGGTGGAGAATTGAAATTTATTTACAACCCGGCGACATTTAGGACTCTGGTGTGATCAGAGCTCACCATCAGAGCCCTCATTTAGTCTGGGGGTCTCTCTGGGCCAGGACCATATTACTGCTAAATGTCCATAATTAGATTTTCTCCACACGCTGAAAATCCCCCTCGGTTTTCAGCATGTGGGAGTTGACTTCTGGCAACACTGGAGACATTTATTCACATTTAAGTTACTTAAACTTAGACAGCTTTATGAAGAGGAAAGGAAGTGTGGGACACAGAATGGGGATTTTTTTTATGTATGTTTATTTGTGATAAACAGGATAAGGTATCTGCAGACTTTTAAAGAGTCACTGAACTTCTCTTCATTTGTGCGAAATGCTTGATCTTTGTGAGATAACTCTTCATAAATAAGACCTAAAGAGGACGAGAGGTGCAGTGAAGTCTTAATCTTTTAACATTTTGGATAATGAGTAAAAACTTTGAAGTACTGCCAGATGAGGGAGATTTTAGGCAAAAGATGCAACGCTGTGAAAATGTACCTGTTCACTATTTGTCTATCCAGAGCAGTGATTGTAAGAGTAAGTTTTAAAGCTGTACCTTTGTATTAAATTAAAACGTCTCACTTTTGGCCACCAGGGGCGCCGTTTCAACAACGGCTTAGGATCTTTGGCATGTACAAAAAAAACGTTTAAAGAAATTACAAAACAACTTGTACTCAGAGTTTGTTGTGAGTTTTGTTATAAAACAAAACAGGTTGCAGCAAGTAGTTTCTACCTGCTGCAACAAGAAAAACTATTTTATATCCGACCAGAAATCATAACACAACTGAATAAAAGATCTCAGGACAAAATTTTAATTCCAGCATTTCAAAAATCTTCATGTTTTTCGCCTTGCTTGGCTTCATAGTGTCATCATTATTCATGAAGGAATGAGCCTGTAGCCTGAATGCCGGGTAATTAGACCATGCTCACACTCGATTAGACTGTAATATGATGGTATTTTCCCTGCAGGTTAACAACATACCGTGAGAATCTTGTACCAGTCCGTCCCTAATGGAGACAGATATAGAAGCCAAAAAAATAAAATAAAAAATAAATCAAGCAACAACGTTTTAGGTTTAAAGATACATTTCAGCCTCCCCGCCCTCAGAGTTTTCTTTACTTTAACCAGATCGGTTTGGTGGTTGGAGGACTTTTCCTCCTGAGTTCACCATCATGGAATGAGAGGTTTGAAGGAATGGAGCCGATTTTAAAAGAATAATTAATGTGAGCTTGAAGTGACAGCTCGAGAAGGTGAGCTTACCTTGAGAGAAGAGCCTCGAGGACTGACGCACTTGAACGGTTTCCCCTCCCCGTCCACGGTGTCGTCCACCTTCTGCCTCTTCTCCGCAGCCTCGGCCCGTCTCCTTTCAATCTCCTCTTTCATCTTCCTCTTCTCCTCCTGCGGCAGACAGACAGACGAGGCAGGCTTGATCTTTACTTTTACATTCGTTTTGTTATTGCTGAAGCTGCTGGACACTGTCAAACCAGCAATCCACTAAAACTCTTCATAAGTAATATTGTAGGATAGGAGAGGAAAAAAAAACAACAACCTTACAGATTTCATCGGTTTCTGCACCTTTTTTTTTTCTTTTTGTCGGTTGTAAGTGATTATTTAATTTATGTAGGGAAATAAGCTTTCAAAACCAATCAAAAATTTACAGATTATCCTCATAAGCCGCAATCTAAAGAAATACAAGAAAGGTTTGGAAACAAAGTCATAAACATCTATCAGTCTGGGAAATGATACCAGGCCATTTCTAAGGCTTTGGGACTTCAGTGAACCACAGTGAGAGCCATTATCTACTAATGGCGAAAACGTGGAGCGGTGTTGAACCATCCCATGAGTCGCTGATCTACCAAACGTTCTCGCTGAGCCAATCAAATTCTTGCCCAGGAGGTCGCAAATGAACCCAAAACAACTGAAGACCTCAAGAAAATCTAAGGGTCAGTGTGCAACAGCAAGAAACTGGGCAAAAATAGCCTCAGTGGGAGCTGAACGTTCCAAGGCCAAAGCCGACACTGACCGCAGCGCCAACCCCAAAGACTTCTGGGAAATCATTTGGAGAACTGACGAGACAGAGGAGGATGTTTCAAAAAGGTGAGAGTCCCTGCATATATGCCACAAAACATCAATTAAGAAAAACGAACAACACATGACAGTCCAACACGGTGGTGGCGGTGTCATGATGTGGAGCTTTTAATGTAATTAATGGAACCAAGAATTCTGCTCTGTAGAATAAAATCCATTAGGAGAATGTCATGAGTTTGTGACATCCACCAAGTCTGAATCTGAATTAGTTAGTTTGAATACATCTTTACCAAAGTAAACGTTTATAAAAATGATTTTGGATTAATCCAAACTTTGGATGAATTTTGTTGTGTGATGAAAAAGCAAAAACAAAAGCAATCTGTTTTTGAACTGTATGTTCTTGAAATATATTCATATCCAAGGACGGTGCCAGGAAAATGAAACAACGTGTCAAACAATCAGACAATCAGAACCAATTAAAGACGAATCAAACCAATTTAGTTGACCAACTGCAGCAAGTTACCGACCTGCTAAGCTCCTCAGAAGATATTCTTATTTACAGTTCGCCCCCTCCGTCAGACAACGGCCCATTTTGGACAACAACCCAACAAACTGCTACAAAAACCAATTAGCGTACTAGGCGTTTGTAGTAAATTCAGACAATGGCTTGTGCTTGGCAGAGTGTCAACCCTTTCCAGCTTCCTTGTCTTGGTTAATTAGTCCCTCTGTATCTCTGGGCCATCTTTTAATTACTAACCAAAAGGCCTCATTAACATCACACAAGAGGAAGAGAGCGGGGGCCGATGGCGAGAGACGGGCCGCCACGTTCGGTGCCAAGATCAACAAAGACGAGCCGGCCCGGGTGACGGCGGGAGCCCTCGGGTGGAAGGAAAAAGCGATGACGCCTCCGTTTAGGCGAACACGACGACACAAAGGAAGATTCACAGAAAGACATCGTGGTGAGGGGAAGAGGAAAGAGCGACAGACGGTGGATTAAGAGTTAATAAATAGGGCGAGGACTTCAGTGTGAAGCGCAGATCTAGAGTCTGCCATCGTCGAAGAAGAAAAAGGTGAAAGCACCGTCAGTGAAGCATTACCTCCTCTCTGGCTTTCCGTTCGGCCTCCTCCTGCTTCCGCTGCCTCTCCTCCTCCTCCAGCACCTTCCTCCTCTCCTCCCGCTTCCTCTTCAGCTCCTCCAGCTCGGCTTCGGCCTCCTGCTGCTTCTGCCTCATCCTCTCAAACTCCTCGCTCTCGGCGTCATCGCGCCTGCGCTTCAGCTCCTCCAGCTTGCGCTCTGCCTCTAGGCGGGCGTCGTCGTCCTGCTCGTCGCTGGCGGACACCTCGGGGGAACGGACGCTGCCGCGGCTGAGGCGGACACGAAAACACCGACTAGGGTTACCCGCTTGACATTTGATCTGAGCTTAATATTTAAACACAGACACCGAGGGATTTTCTCTCAGAGAACATAAAAAATACACACAGTACTGCTTGCGAAACGTTTCTGGCTAGAGTCGCAAAGCAGATTGAGTTGTTCCCCCAAAAGACCTGCAGCTGGAATTGCAACAAAAAGTGGTTCCATAAAGTGTTGACGAATACACAATAAAGTTATGCTAGCAGAATAAAGTCGTAAAATTACAAGAAAGTAGCAAAGATTTGTGACTTGCTCATCAAGTCCATGATTCTTTCTTCGAAACAAAAGTCCTGCTGCTGATAATAATTTGATGCTGATGCGTTTAAAGATTAAACACATCTTTACCAAAGTATCACTTCACAAGACGCTCAACATTCCTCATTTTAATTATTTTTCATGCGGAAGTTGTAAAGTTACCATTTCATTTTACTAATATTATGACTTCATTCTGGTAATATACATCTATTCTCGTAATATGAGCTTTTGTCTTACAACTATTCTAACATTACAATGTTTTTTCTTGTATCATTACAATTTTACTATTGTAATGTAATTTCAGTCTAGTATTTCAACTTAATGTTATACAATTTCAATTTCAGAACACTACTACTATATTATCGTGATATAACTGAGTACAGCTTTTCTCTCACAATACTAACAATACTAACACTCCTGTTTTATTAATAAAAGGCCACATTTCTGAGACATTTATGTGCAAATAATGTTATTTAGGCAGACAGTCAATGAGGAACAGCTCAACAGAAATGGATGGAGAGATGACCAGATAGATGGATACATGGACAGATAAACAGGTGATGGATAACATTAACTATAAAGATAAATCGGTTAATAATAAAGTAATGAACTGACACTGGATAAGATAAGTTTCATAAAGGAACATATTTTATACAGTGTGAAATCTTCACAAACGTCCCACAACGGCTAATTAACCCGGTTTCAACTTGGTGAAAAGTTCAGAAATATTTAAGACGACCGCATCGTCGGCACGAGAAGCAGACAGAGACGCAGCAGGTGCGCACCTGAGGGTCCTCTCGGGTTTCCTGTGCTGTTTGGGAGCCGCCTCATCATGCAGTCCTCCGTTATGCTTCCTCTGATCCTCCTCAGACTCTTCTCTCTCGTTCACCTGCTGCCACACACACACACACACACACACACACACAAACGACAACAGCGACAATGAGGGGCATGAGGTTAAAAAAGGGGCGGAGACGCAGAAAGGAGGGAGGGAGTGGTCGATTGTGAACAAAATCCAAATAAGACGTGACTGAAACGTGACGAGTTGTCGAAGTGGAAGAGTTGCAGAAGGAACACAGTGACCACCACTCTGTGGAACGTAACGGAGTTGCCTCGGTTACGGTGCGGACCACGCCACAGACACCAGGTGCTCGGGTAATTTCAGCGTCCCGCTCGGTTAATCGCACCACATTTTTTTCTTTTTCTTTTTTGCTCTTTACCGAACTCCTTAAGAAGTCTGATTGTGACGCTGAAGTTACCCAGGAAGATCTTTCGTTTGAAGCGGTGCAGCACACCTACACTGTAGTTCTTACCGCGTGTATGATACCTCATTATCCTCTGATTGCTGTATATCAGATACCTCAAAGTCCTCTTCAATGTCATTTAGTAATAAACTCTTGCTCTCTGTTGGGATATCTACATAATCATCCTCAGGTACCTCTTCATCCTCCCCTGATGCTACTGAATCCTCCTCAGCCTCGGAGTTTGCTGACTTGGCCTGACTTGAACTCTCACTGACTACCGAATGGGTTTCGTCTTCAATGAGATCCTAAGAAAAGGGATTACAGCAGTTCTTTGAAGCACAAATCTGGGATTCGCTCAAGGATTTGTGCTAAAATAAAGAGAAAGAAATCTCCAAGGGACTTGGCTGGCATACCTTGTGTTGCATTGCACTCTCCTCTGCTGATGCCTGCAGAGACAAGCATCGTGTTTGCAGGTATTTGTCAGCAAAAAGTCATTTAACCCCGTGAACTTTTCTGAATTTTCCACAAATTTCAATGTGTTCCATTGGGATTTTATATGATAGATGCTCATGATTTAAAAATAAAACCTGACAAACCTTAACCTGGCCCCTGGAAATAGATCCAATGCCACCAGCTGTCTACAAGATTTACAATCATCAATTTCTTCAGCAGAGTTTAAAAAAAGTCCCTCTGTTTCACAATTATCCACAACTGTCACATAAAATCACAATAAAATATGTTGTAATGTTAAAAAGTTGGTGTTAATGCCTGAAAACTACAAAACAGATGACCATGACTGACCTGTTCTCTCAGATTAGACTTTCTTGGTTTGGTTTCCACAACTTCAACTTTCTCCTCCTCCTCCTCCTCTAACTCCTCAGGAGCAGGCTCCTCTTCCTCCTCTCTAGGTTCCTCTTGCTCTTTCTCCTCCCGCCTCGAGCTGCTGCTCTCAGTCTTCTCCTCGTCCTCCACGGTGTCACGGTAGCGGCGGCTGCGCCAGGGTTGCCGTTCCTCCTCTGTGCTGTTCTTCTCCTGGCCGTCGCCGTCGCCAGCGGGTTCCAGCTGCTTCTGCCTCTCCAGCGCCTCCTTCATGCGCCTTTGCCGCCTCTCCTCGCGCTTGGCCATGCGCTCCTGCAAGGCCAGCTCCTCGTCGTCCCCGCCGCCGCCGTAGGAGCTGCTCACAGAGACGGACTCTGTCACGCTACGGGGAGAGGAAGAGGACAAACTGTTTCACTGCGGGGGATCTTTGCGTTACGTCAGAGAAGGCGGCGGCTGTTCAGACAACGTGTTTATAGGGCACTTTACAGTTTTTGTAATTTTTTTTGTTGTGTTTATTTCACTGTGTTTGTTATTAATGAAGATTACATTTAAGATGCGTTATTTTCAAGCATCTGGTACCAAAAATATGGACTCAAAAGTAAATCAATGTGCTTATAATGGAGAGCTGGAGAAACTAAACAAAACCACATAAAGCACATCAAAATACTAAAGCACAACATTCTTAGCATAGCCGCCGAATAATGCGAAGTAGATGAGAAATATTTTTCATTGCACACCGTTTACCATTTCCTCTCAGTCCTTCAACCTTTCAGCAAAAGGTCAAAATCGAACAGTTTCAGGGTCAGGGCAAATCTGACAGGATGCACAAGAATTGAGAGAAAATGGGTTTGTTGAGTTTTTGTGGTGTGGTCTGTTATGTAAAAATTAGCAATAAAAGAAGTTTGTGCATCAGTGAAGTAAACAGGGAAACTTTTTCAAAAGCTAACTTTTTTTGTTATTCTCTTATTACCATGTTTTTACAATTAGTTAGGTTTTTAACACTGAAATGGACAGTGATGGAAATCAAGGTTTGCATCACTATTTGGCTTACGTAATTATTAATTATGAATCTGTCCCATTTTTGTAGTTACTTTGTTTAATTGTAATTCTGAAGTAATACTAGATTTGTGGCAAGACGGATTAAATAGAGTTTCAGCGAGTAAACGTGGAAATACGGACACTGTTCAGTTAAACAGCAGCTATAAGGATTTAAAATATATAACATATAAATAATTAATAGAGAGCTAATGATTAAACTCAAACTTTTTTAAGGTTGCAAATGAATTCCTGAATGGAAACCCTGCTCTGGTTAGCGCTTAGCTAACAGGAATATTTAATTTTTTTTTTCCAAACTGAGATTGCCGTGACTGCAGGTAGGACACAATAAATCACTACTTTACATTTACACACCTACGTCCAAAACAAATGCCTACATCCGCGTAATCAATCTTAAGCCAACACACAAACAGACCGTCTGAAAGTGTATATCCTCCGACCTCGCTCAAAACCAGCGTGACTCAAACTGCTCTGGCCTAAAACGTCTGGCAAACATTATCGCTCACTGCAAACGATCAACAATGGTTTATTGCTTGGTCGCGTCTCCGCGTCCTCGGGCACAGACCCCTTGTTGTTTGACCAGCCCCGGATGCATCTCCGAGCCCAAAGGGAGGAAACATTCATGACCACAAAGCGACGTTTGTATTTCTGGATGTCAGTTCATCCCACCACTTCCACTGTTGCAAAGACGATTCATCAAACAACCAATGGAACGCAATGGATTTTTTTCCTTTTTGGCTATTTTTCAGATGAGATCATACATTACTGAGACACCAAGCATGGATTTTTTTTTTTCTTCTAGAAAGGAAGTCCTCCCAATTTGCTGCTTGCTTTATTCACTATCTAGGTCATCGACATTTCATTTGAGATGAAGAAGCGCCATTTACTCAGCTATTCTAGTTTGTGGCTTAAAAAGCTGAACTCTGTACCAGCAGGAAACTTCCCCCCTGCTGAGGGAGAGCTGAACCGTTCGCTATAATTTGCATTTTTGTTTCCAGCCCTAATTTAACAGCGACACTGGGAGCCAAGAAGTTCGTACAGTCGTGTTTCAGCGCGAGCGTCACCTGTGGCTGTTGGTCAAGACGGCGCCGTCCGGCTGGCTGCTGGGCTCCTCGCTCTCCCGGTTCCTCAGCCTCTCCTGACGCGCCCTGCGCCTCCTCTCCCGGGCCGCCTCCTCCTCGTCGTCATCGTTCCTGAGCATGCTGAGGGCAGCGAGAAGAAGAAGAAGAAAAGCCAAGTGAGAGGACGAAAGGACATTTTCTTCTTTTTTTTTTTCCCCTCTTAAGCCAACTTTCAACCCTTCTTCCCTTCCTCAATTAAACCTCCAAGTCAGAAACTTCAAAGTGAATGATTCTTTAAATTGGACTGTAATCACCACAGTGACCAGAGCTGATGGATTTGCTTCGGGGGGTTTTTTTCCCTCACACCCCCCGCCCCACTCCTTTTCTCTTATCACGCTGACCTGTCAGCTGTGAGACATCTAATACTTCTTATCGAGGCTGCAGTTTTCACGAGCGATAAAAACTCAGCCTGAGACCTCGCTTGGCTGCGGATAAGAGAGAGCCATGAAAGTGTTTCGGGATTGTCCAAATCTGGTCTAAATTATAAGCGATCTTAACAGTTAATTTTTTGAGAAACGCATTAAAACCAGGAATTGGGATTCTCGAACATGAACAAAATTAAACGAAAAGTTGAAATAAAATCAAGAGACAAGTTGTTCTTTTGTGCTGACATGACGGGAATGAGCCAGTAACTATAGACATGTATGTCAAAGGTACATTAATTCAATTACAGCAGTGATAATCTTGTATGTTTTTGCAAGGGATGCACTTATCCGCATGCTAAAAGCGTCACGTTATTTAATCTTTAATTGAACTGGAATGGTGAGCCTGGGAATACTCTGGTTTTCATCCAGGCCATGGAAAACCCTTAGCAGGATCCTAAAGGTGCATGGAAGTTCACCCAACCAGTCCACATGTGTTTTATGGACATGGAGACCCCTTTATATGTGCTGTCAGGTTCCAGTGTGACCACCATCAGAACCTGGTCCACATTGACGGCAGTAAGTCAGACTTGTAGCGGTTCAGGCACCTAGTTAGGATCACTCCCTGGTGATGTGTTCCAGAAAAACACAGCTAATCCTTCTGGAACAACTTCCGCACCGAAGAGTGTTGCATGACGTAGTAGATATGCTGCATTCACTGATCTAAACAATATCTGATTTTTCGACCACCAGAAAAGGCAGGCAGAAGGGGAAAAAAGAAAAAGTCAATTCTGATCATGAGTTGATTTCTTGGTGCATCTTTCACTTAAAACAATGCTTCAGTTGTACTTATTTTATTGAAATCTATGATGTAAACAATAGTGAAATTAGTAATTTTGTAAAAAGGGGGGGAAAAAATCAGTTTCTTTAAAAATATGTTTTCCACTCTTAGATCGTTTTTTAAAATTTAATCTCAAATGTTTCTACATTTCACACTGTTTTCTAAACAAGTGTGCCGATTAAGCGGCGGGAAGTGCAGGCAATAAAAATCAAAGACATTTTACTGCTTCAAACAACAACAATAAAAAAAAACAACAGCAGCTTTTCAGCTGCTGCTGATTTTCCACCTGGAGGTATCTGGTCAAGCCTCCAGCAGATGGGATAACGGCCAGAGGAGGTCGAGTCTTGGACATGGGTAAACATCTGGATTTTGAATTAGGTTTTACAACTTTCTTGCTCTATTTACTACAATGCCCAGACATTACCAAGGATGTACTGTTGTAAAAGAAAAAAAAAAAAGAGGCAAAGAACAACACTGTGGTTACATCTATTTAATGCCCTGCATCAACAAGACATCATAAGAAGGTAATAAAAAAGTTCACGGTCTATTTCCCTTTAAAGATGTGATGAAAAGCAACAAGTCCAGGCCTTCCTCTGGGGCCAGTGTCGGCTTACGGGATCCAGGAAGGTGCGACCGAACGTGAGCTACAATAAGCAGTTTACATGGAAGATGCTGCACTTCCAAGTACCTCCGATACTAAACTACCTCTTAAATATGGATGCCCGACATCAAAGTCATCATTTTGGTGTTTCCCCCACCCCCACTTTAAATTTTAGGACTTCTGGTTGAAATCGGGCCACCTCACGTTCATGAACAGAGTTCCACGCTTCGTCGCCGCTGCCCTGGCTGACCTTTACACTCCCACTGCGAACCACACACCCCAGCTACCGCAGATCGCAGCGCAGCTTCTTGAGGTCAGCCAGCGAAGCATGCCTCTGCATGTTAATTGCAACATGTGTGGTGAGCGGAGCCAAAGCTGCTCTGGTTTATGCAAAGTTTTACAGCTTGTGAACAACTTTTCCCTTCATTTCGCCCCGTTCGGCTGCTACCCGTCTCTCTGGCTCTGGCTCCAATTTTGCTCCCACATGGGCCGTGTTGTCATAACAGCGCAGATAAATCTGCTGACGCCCAGGCGAGGCCTGTGGGACGGTGACGTCGGTGATGTCAGGCAGCGCTTTACGTGTGTGATTCTTTAAGTCGGGGAACTTTGGGGTATGAAATTGACTTAATTACAAGAATTGCCGGAAGAAAATTGAAAAAAAACAAAATGCTAAATTTGCCATCGTTCTAATCTCTTTAGATCTCGGATGGTGTTTGAGCTGATATGGTTCAGGCTTCAGCCAATACGACAAAGTGCTTTGGAGCCAAACATCTCTACTAGGATGTGTTCGAGAAGTCTTCCGGTTTGTTCAGTTATGTCCTTTTTTACCCCCCTTATCCAGAAACCAGCTCTTTTTTGTGTTAATACACATCTGTATCCCTTAGCCCAACAATCTGGGAATAATCTTTTTCACCAGCGAAGGAGAGACTTGAAATAACCTGGAAACAGCCCGACATTCTTCCCATATTGGTAGGGAGTAACACTTGCTGCTCTGAGGTCATTGCTGATGTCTTTCCAGCTTCACATTGTGTTAGCAAGTATTTATGCTTCAGATCAGCAGACCAAGAATCCTATTTTCCCCCCGGTAGGAAGACAAGAGTTCGACTGTTTGGTAAATGGATTTATAACCCGTTTCCAGACTGACGGGCAGCAGCAGTTGCATCTTTGAGGTTACTGCTGATGTCTTCCTGCTTTGGCATTGTATTTACACAGAGGACTCCTCCATTTCATTACTGATTAAGCAGGCTTCCAAAATGTGGTCACACTTGCTGTTGAGCCATAAATCAAGTACGATTGATTAGCAGCTCCTGGATGTTCCTTTTTTCTCTTAAATCCAAAAGAAGTGGGCCTAAACTTACTTAGTTTTTTTCCCCCCATGACTGTAAGGAAACCTATTTTCTCGTGACACTAGCAATAAGTTACATTGGAAGAATTGAGAATATTAGGAATTATTTTACATTTTATTATATTTCTCTGCAGGAAAAGCCTAACAAATTCATAAAACTGTCCCGTGCTCTTACATTCAGCCACAATTCAAAAGAGTAATATATATGCTTTTCTAAATAACATCCTCTTTAACTATACACCCCTTTAATAGAAAGCACATTAACCTTCATTTAAAATGCCATGGCAACGTGATGTTTTTACAGACAAAAAAAAAAAAAAAAAAAAAAAAGTTGTGAAACAACCGGCGTAGCTCCCAGGGGACCAGTCCGCCCCAGAAACGGCACCGAATGTCATGAGAAAAAGGGAAAGACACGGGCTAAATATGGAACAAAAGGGTCCTTGGTGGCTGTGATGACGACGACGATCTCAGGGTTAAAGATTCCCCCAGTAGGAGAGAAGAGCAAACTCCTAAAAGCTGAATTAGCATTCCCGTCAATCACAGCCTTGGCTGGAGACGCATGCACTAAGCAAAGCTCTGATTTAATATCCCCTCCCCTTCCCACCGCCTCCTTCCGTACCTGGGCCCCAAACTCTATCAGCATACTGACAGAAATATGAGGTGGGAGCAGAGGACAAGAGAGAGCAAGCAAAACGGGGAGCAGGGACAAAAAGGAGAAGCGGGAAATGAAAAACGGGAAGGAAAGGGTGTGCACAATAATGGAAAAAGGAGTAATCTGCAGATTTTATCACGGCCAACTTTTCCTGTACAAAATGATGTGCAGCCACGGTTAGAAGCTGCTGCTAAGTGCGTTTGCCGGTGTATACCCTTCAACAGATGTCCGTTTCTAGGGAAACCAAACACAGAATGTAAAGGAAACAACATTCGAAACCACAAGGTGACATCTTACATATTTATAGCGAGAAGTATTCACACCTCTTGAACTTCCCTACATTTTGTCAACGTTACAGCCGCGTTCTGTGAGTGGAACTTTTATGCTTTTATGATGTGTCAACACTTTGCAGCGCGATATTGTTACGTGGCAGGAAAAATGATTTTATTTCCCTTCCGCTCCACAAATATGCACAACTCTATGTTCACGTGAAATCCTAAAAAAAAAAAAAAAAAATAGACTAAGCTTTTTCTAACATAACAAAAAAGTTCAAGACACAGCAGTTTGACATGAGTTTACAGCTGAAAATATAAGGCAATACAGCATAGGTCTGAGTGAGCTTTAAAAAAAAAATCAACTGTCTGCAGACATAGCATTGCCATCAGTGAGCTTATTAGGGAGAAAAATGTCCAAATATTATCATTACAAGAAAATATCCCAGAAATGTCAGTGAAAATAATTTGTGAAATGCCCATGGGAAAGGGGTTCTTAAAGCCTCCGTGGCAACAGTGGGACAGAGCGATGCGAGGGAGGAAAGTGAAAAGAGAAAGGCTGCAGGGACGAGCGGGGTAGAGGAATTAAGGATGGTAGAGAGGTTGGGGGGGAGTGAAGGGCGGGGGCTTGGACTGGGCTGTCAGAAATGCTGACCCATTCCCACGCTGGTCTCCCTGGATCATTTCCCTTCCTACTGCCGGCCCACAGTCCACTCTCCCTGCGTCCCTCCAAGGATACACAACGTTAGCTGATACAAAGTCCCACCCAAACGCATTTATTCCTACTCGCAGATAAACGTCGCACGCGAGGGTTAAAAAGCAAGGTAGCAACCTCTCCGTCTACGGAAGGTTTCCATGTGTCCATGTCCATCCGTGTTCCTGTCAGAAGTCGAAGTTTTACGAAGCACGATCGGGTCATGTTTGGAGTGGTGTTCAGCCAGGGTGGGGACTGTTTGACATGGCTCATTCACAGGGGATGGGTGTTATTTCCTCAGCACTTCCTGGTCTCTCGAGGGGAGTGTCAGGAGAGGCGTAAAGAATGAAGAGGAAAGGGTAGGAGTAGGTCAGCAGAAAGAAAGCTGCATCCGAATGGAGAGAAGATGAAGGAATAGTTCAGCGTTTTCTCATTTCAGACGCGTGATCATTGAGACGCTTCACTAAAACTGTCTTGAGACAAGCTGCCTCATATTGCTAGAAAATGACTTTTCAAAATGAAAAATGCTTGCTTATTGGAGTACGTTTTGGTCCCCCCTCCCCTTCAACGCATTGTTCTTCAGCAGAATTATGAGCAACTGTGCTCCCTTGAATTTGAAGCAATCCAACATGTGGATTTCATCAGGGTGCGTCTCTGTTAACACATTGTAGGACTCATGGTAACCCTAGTCTTTAATTCTCAAAAAAAAAAATAAATAAAAATAAAATAAAATAATTGTGGGTATTCTAAACCATTAGAAGGAAGATTTATCAGAGTATGACTATCCGCCACTCTTCTCCAGTACAAGTTTGCACATCCTTCAGAATTTCAAACAGATGTTAGGTTTTTGAAGACCTAACATCTGGATGTTAGGTCTTTGAAGACCTTTGAAGACCTTTGAAGACCTAACATCTGGACTGTGGCAACAAGACATTACTGGACGTTTGATCATCATTAAACCTTTTCTCTATTTTCATGTAAAAATTTTCCAGAAAGTTTGAATCTACTCTTCCTTTTAGCCTAGCATAAAGCTACCAGCTAGCTTTGTTTTAGCTTGAAATGTCTGAAAATTAAGCTGATGTTGACAAACATCATTACAAAAACTAAAACAGATTTTATAAATAAGATATAGCATCTTATCCAACATTTGTTGAAAATCAGTTATTTTTACTTTTAGCAGAACATGTGCCACTATTTTGTAGCATAGAACTCAACCAGGTTAAACGCAAATAGCTAGCTAATGAAAAGCTAATATTTTTTCTTTGCTAATGCAAAGGAAAATAAATTCAAGACAACACCAGAAAAGCTTGAGAAACAATGACTACTTTCATATGCTATAAGTCAGAAAATTCTGCAAAGATAGATGATTAGCTGACTTGTTAGCACAAAGCTAACAGGTAGCTTTGCTAGCTAAACATGTTGAAAAATGAAAAACAAGTAGTTTTGTGGTTTTCACCAATTCTTTTTGTTAAAAACAGGTTTAACTTTTGAATGTTTAACCTGTAACATGCAAATGTTACAGCAGAATATGTAATCAGAAAATGAACAGCTTTATTTAAAAAAATATACATCTAAACACATCACATACTAGCTGTCTGAACAGCAAAGTTAAAATTCTACCAAACTCCAGAAAAGTTTGTACACTTAAATTGACGATTATTAACTTTTTATTGACTCGCGTATGCTTCTACACAAAGAAAGACCAGTTTCAGTCAAAGCGGCATGGTTTCAGAATCGAATGAGAAAATTCCATGTCTATGAGCTCTTTGGAGACATTCCTGTGCGAGTGTTTCTCGCTGAAGGGAAACATACTCCGGCACTGATGAGTAACATTGATTGGGGAATTGAAGAACACGAGCGTGTGAGAAAGCTTTGAGGAATAATATGCGGACGTCTGTGGCTTTATTGAATAAACCTGAGAAGTAAATGAAAGCCCTCCGTGCACCTCTGTCTCAGCAACGACTTCCATACGACCAACGGAGGCTGATGCGAAACAGAACAGGGAAGACTTGGCTGCCTGTCTTCCACGCCATACATAACCAAACATGGATTCAACATAAAAAAAATAATAATCTTGAACGCAGCTTGTCAAGCTTTCATCACCTCTGGAGGTGAAACACGCAGAGTGAAAACCTACTCCACGCAGGAACTCGCCCCACACAAAGCACAACATGATCGAGTGCAGCATGCAAACACCCACTGACCACACTACCACTCACACTCTACCGCACAGACAATAGCAGAGACCAAGCATGTAGTAAATGGAGAGCTGGCCAGTAAACACATAATAGCCAGGAATTTAGCATCCCTACAGGCCCCACATTCTTCCTCAAAGAAACTCAGAGCTGAAATGCCTCCCTACTGATTTGGTTTTACCTTTTGTCATCATCAAACCAATTTTATTCCAAATGGTACCAATTCCCTGAGTAAATAGAAAAGAAAATACAGTTTTCAAATAATTATTTAATTTATTTCAGGTGGAAAAAAAGATAATAACTGTTTGTGCCATCCTTCAGAGAAACAACTGGCATCTAGGGTTTGGAAAGACTGGCAGTGGCCGTTTAGATCTCTGAGGAGAAACTCTACCTTTTAATCTTCCAGAATAAAATGCCTGTTCAAGTTTCTGCTACAGCACCTCAATCGGATAAAAATCCGGCCTTCCACCGTTTGTGGTTCTTTGAAAGTGTGTAATTTCATGCCAAATGCAACGGGGACACACACTTTCCAAAAAGTTTTGCTTCTGTCTAGTCAGTTCATTCAAGATGTCATCGAAAGTCTTGGAGCTCATCAAGATCAAGATAAAGATCAAGATGAGGGTTTACATTCTTTTTTTTTTTTGTTTTCAGGTGCGGTTATCGCCCTGCATGTCTACCCACAAACACCGATCCGATCTTGCTCTCGACGTCGTACTTGGTTCTGTTTTGACCTCCTGAATGAGTCCCTTGATGTGCTCTGGGAATAATTTAGGCAGCCTAGCATCTCCTTGGATGGTTCGTCACTCGTCCATTTTTTTCCCTATTCTTGCCTCCTGCTGTGGTTTATTTCAGCCATAAAGCCTTAAAATAAAATGCTTTCTAACGCTTTCCAGACACGCAATAGATGTCAATATCCATTTCTTATCTGCTCATGAATTCTTTAAATTGGGACCTGATGAGCTGCTTTTTGGCATCTTTTCTCCTACCTCATGTTGTCATATAATTTCCCGATTCCCTGATCTAACAGGGATAGCCTTAGCGTGTGGCTAAATTTCCACACAGGGCGAGGTTAAGTACAGCTTTTTCCCCCTCTTAATAAAAGAAATCATTTGATAACTGCATTTTTGTTAACACTGTGGAATAATAAGATTAGTTTGATGATCCAAGACAAATCTGCTGAACTAAGTAAGAGGGAAATACTTTACAACAACACTATGAATATGGCTTCCTTTAATGTATTGTCAGAAAAAACAACAAGAGATCTGTGTTGCCTGATACATAAAATCATGGACAAAGTATAAATGAATTCCCAAAAAGCTTCAACGTTTTCTCACAGTTGACCCTTTTGATCTCTTCCGTTGCCTTTTCTTTTAGTCTGATTTTTCTGTCCAACTCCATCTCCTCTATAAACATAAACACTTGAAAAATGTATAAATAATTCTAAGCAGTGGACTGTGAGAAGGGGGGCAGGGAGATGTGAAACCATTAAGCTTCACTTAAATCAGCTATTAAGAGTGCATCTGAGGAAATGAGGCATGAAAGTCTAAGAGGTGGAAATTAAAAGAGGCCCTCAAGACATTACTTCTGCATAACAGACAAAAATTGGTTGTAGAGATCTTGAATCTAAAAACCTATAATTGAATGAGGAGTGCTATCCTCGCCATCGTTTTCGGCTTCCAGAGCAATCCCCACTTACCTTCGCCGAGGAAAACCAAACACAAGCGCACCGTGTCTCTAGAAAATCCAATATCAACATAGTTTGATTCAGACATATTTTATCCTCTTATGCAACAACTAAATTAGCAATTGCTGATAGAGGTTAAAACACCTGGCTTTTATACACAGCTGTCCAAATGAAAACAGGCAGAAAACCAAGTGCAGAAGCCTTGACGACTGTAATCATACATAAGAAGCCCATCTTACCGCGACGACATGCTTTCCCAGGATAATTTGTTTGATATCTGATTGCTAAAGTTTACAAGTGCTCAAGTAAAGTCATTTTTAAAAAGTAATTTAAAATAGTAGGACATCACTCTGTCCATGTTGGTAGGCAGAAAGTTAACTGACACTTTTTTTTAAGAACCTCAAAGGTTGCATGAAACAGACTTTTCCATCCACAGAAAGATTTTTAAAACCTAAATATGAAAAATTAGGTTGTTATCAGATAATTGGCACAGTGTTAGCAACTAGCATGTCAGCAATGCAGTATTTAGTCTCAGTGGAGAACTAAAAGTGTTGATCACGTGTTTTCGTTTAAGTGAAGTCCATCATAAAGGCCATATCTAGTTGTTGTTTAAATTCACAGCATTGTTTTGCACCGGATATAAGCTTGACATCCTTTAATCTACACGTGTGACTCTTATTTTGAAGCAATAAAGGAAGTAGTTCTTTTGCAGACTTAAACGGCCAAAGACCATTATTAAAGCAGTAAAGCAGCCTTGGTCACATTTAAATTTAGTTTTAAAAATTTAGCCCTAAATTCAAAGCAATACCAAAACATTACATTTTATCAGGTGCAAAGCAGATTTAATCTTAACACCAATTTGAAATGACTGTGCCTTACATGTTACCTCAAGTGTACTGCAGATTTTCCTTTGCACATAAACAATTTCACCTTGAGCAGCTGGCCTCACTCTTTACTAAAAAAAAACAACTCGCATATTCATAATGTCTCAGAACGAATTTTCAGAGAAAAACCATCTAAGCGTTCTGCAGAGTTCAACCCGGTGTCACTTTGTTTTCCATAAGTGATGCTGGTTCTAATATAAAGGCTTCTAAGCAGCAAGTGACCTTGGATGGTTATCTGCATCCAAATCAGACTCTTCCTTAGCTCTAAAGATGAAGAGGGCTTTTAGAAAACTAAAAAAAAAAAAAGTGAGTCTAAACGCTTTCTTGTCGCACTCTGTATAAAACCCTCGCAATAAAAAACGCCTTTTAACTATCGTTTTGATTAGTCCACTTTAGCGGGTTGCGGCTGAATCAATTTGCAGAAGCCAACTTTAGTTTAATCAGTTTCTTCCACTAAATAAAAGAGGGTTCAAAAGGCCATAGTATCTGGGAGACAAAATTGGAAACAGGGAGGCAGGGCACGATTGAACATTAAAGGTCATCACAGAGCGTATCAGATTTCTTATCAAGCCTTTCTTCTTCCTGCCTGCTTTAGGGAAAGCCAATATCTGCTGAGTGATGTTTTTAAAAGACCCGGCTCCTGGCTAACGTCCTCCCCTAACTTGGCGTGAGCATCAGAGGTGGTGTGCAGAGAATTAACAACCAGGGAATCGTCGCACAAGAGAAACTGCTTCCACATCCATAAAAAAAAAATAAATAAAAATAAAAAAAATCCTCAACAGCAGCAGATTCACCTCTGAGGCGCAGGTGTTCTTTAAGCCCACGGAGAAACGCCTGAATAAAAATACATATATTAAAAGAGACAACCCGGGACGCGTCTCACCGTTCAGCCTCCAGGCGCATCTCCTCCCGCTTCTGCCTCCTCAGCTCCCGGCGCCGCTCAAAGTCCATGTCCTCCATGATGGTGCTCTGCGGAGACATCATCAAACACAGATATGTTCATTTGCTCGCTTTCTGGCCAGGAAGCAGGATGGAAAAGCATTCATTTACAGCTCTGACCTCAGTTATTGGCACTACTGGAAAAAGAAAAAAGATGTATAAAAACCTCAACAGCAGAGGGCCACCGCTCCAGTCAGTGTCCCGTATGTTTTGGACGTGGTTCTGCTCCAACTATTGTTCTATTGCAGTTACCCATGTAAAAAAAATGCCTGATTGTTGTTATGGAAACTTAGAAAAAAAGATTGTAGATATCACCATGCCTGTTGCATTAAGCAATAAATCAATTAATCACATGATGAATTTAAAAAAGTTCAATAATTTCCATTTTTATCATTTTTCTTTCACTTTCTTCCAAAAAACTGGATGACAAAACTTCAGTCTCACATCAGTCTCATGTTTGTACAGCAACAATTCTGCTTACAAATTCTTCATAATTTATTTTATTTGTCATTTCGGTTGTTTTCTTTATTTATTTTGGATATTTAAAATGTCTTCCAGTTCCTGTATTAAACATTCATTAAAATTAACATTTTATTGACCTCTAAGAACGTTTTCTTGCATCATTATGTCATTACATTTATTTTAGTAGAAAGTAGTCTCAAAATAACATCATTGATTATCACAATCATTTCACAAGTTATAATCCGGCTAAATTTATTATTGTGACAGGCCGTGGGATTGCATGTATTTTCTTGTAGCTATTTCCTGACTTAAAAAGATCAATAATAACTTCATATATGCAGCACCATTAAAGACAAAAACTACAAACGCTTAAAAAAACTAATTAAATGCACAAAAATAGAAGCAAAGACACATTTTAAAATATGTTTTTAGTTGGTCTTTAAAGGAAGTCACTGAGTCCGCTAGACGCCAAGTCAAATTAGCATGTTTGCTAAGCTAAGTTCATTTAAAGGGAAAAGAGAAGGAATCCATTAACAGCAATGCATTACTAAAATAAAATATTGATATTTTACATTTATTTTAAAGGCTTTTTACACGCATTTGCCAGAGTTGTTTTCAATTCAGCCCAGATAGTGCTTCCATTTCATGTTTAAATACTACACTGGACTTAAACAGCACGATGTGCAACTTTAATTGCTACCTCTCTCAATGGGGTTATAATTTTGCACACACAGCTCTCATTAGTCGTCAGCAAGCTGAGGAGCTAACCTAAAAAAAAGGAAGAAAAAAAAAAGCATACAACTGAGCACAAAAACAAGGGAGATGGAGAGAGAGAGAGAGAGAGAGAGAGAGAAGATGAAGCCGAGACAGGATGTTAACATCATCAGTTTGGAGTAAATCTAAAGGAAAAAAAAAAAAAAAACTGACTTGGTACACGACTGGCTGAGTCCTGAGACCACCCAGGAGCCGTTGAATCATATCTATGATTCTTATGAAAAGACTAACTGGAATGGAGCAAACTATAACCGGCAGGCTACATGTAGGCTGCGGCTTAACACCAATTTTAATAATGTGTAGCAAAAAAAAAATAAAAAAAAAAAAAATCCCAACGGTGCTGAGAATAAGATTCTTAAAACAGACTTAAGCCATGAAGGAGCTGCATCGTACCTTGAATTAGCCTCCAACGTCTTTTGTTTTTGCCCCTCACACCATACCAGTAACTTGTAACGTTTGTCCGAGCAAAAATGCAAAGCGACAATGTCTCCCAAAGCTGGAATCATTTGACAGAAATAAGCAAATGCCTGCTTGTTCCTCCTTCCCTCCTAGTTGTCCCCTCCCTCTTTCTGTCCTCCCGTCTCTGCTCCAAAACTTTTTCCCGTGTTGTTTACAGACGTGTCAGAGCTTGGCTAAACTTTGTTTTCCTTCTCAGCTTCCTGTATGCTGCGAGTTATGCCTCCATATCTTCCCATTTGTGGTCCCACATTAGACATTGCCACCCAGGTATATATGCAAACAGGCAAGAAGGAGAGGCGTTATAGACTTTGTGCTTGCACATACTAATGACCAGAAACAGATGCATGCATATGAAAAGCACCTGCAGACTCTCGCCCACCCCACCCCCCGTATTGCATCGTCAACCCTTTTCACGCGAGCCTGTAGAGTAAACAAAAACCTTGCCTCCGTACAGCTTTACCCTAGTCTTAAGAGACGCAATAAATAGAGCGACGAGTCTATGTTTAGCTCTGCATTTGGAGTTATTTGTGAAAACGATGAGGGTAGGAAACGGCCAGTCACACCACCGTAATCAAGAGACTAGATGAGAACAACAACCACCAAACCTGACAGGACCTCGCCGTCCTCACCGCACGCTTACCATAAACCGCCAAACACCCAGGGAGGGAGAACATATTAGCAGTGCGAGCACGCAAAAAATATAAATTTGGGCTTATTATTACACATAATGTTTGATTTATGCAACTGAGGTGCAAGCCTGTTTGCTCAATGTGCACAGTTTTAAAAAAATGACTTAAAGACCTGTCATTTATCAACAGATGGACGCAACAAATACATTGTAAGTTGATTTGAGATTCATGTTGTAAAGTATTATCGAGTAATAAACAAGGGGAGAGGGAATAAAACCATTTAAAAAACTTTTTATCGTTATAATATATGTATTGTTCCTAATTATTGCAGCTATTAACTTTGGGTTAGCTCCATTTTCTTCCCCATAGAAAGTTCACCTGGCTCAGTGCTACCAAAAGTCACCATTCAGTGTAATTAGCTGGGCTTTATTGCATGACCAACCGAATTTGACTAACTCCAAGTAATATGATCTGAACATTGAATATGGCGATGTGATTGGATTGTACTGAATTTGCTATAAAATAGAGCGATAAAATAAACCGTTATTAAAATGCAATGCATACGACTGTCCCTTTGAGGAATCACCCGAGTCCCCAGAGAAAGGGTCTTTACAGCAACCAAGAGGTGTAACTGTAGTGTGCATCGCTGAAGGGACCACCCACACATTGCAAAAAGTTAACAAAGGCATAAAGTCGAGGCAGCCAGAGTAAACATTTTGTCACATTTTGAACCTGCCCATGCCTGTCAGCTGTAAAACATCTCCCTTCTCCATCTTTGTCCGCCATCTATCCACTCCTCGCCTCTCCTTTCACCCTGTCTGCCTTCTCTATCTTACTATGAATAATGGCTTTTTTACCAGTCAAACTACTAGCCGTCGAGACCGCCAGACCCTGGCACATAACCCACCGTCTAAGTGGCAGTCTCTTGAAAGCCCTTAAGACCCAAGCTGATACGATCCTCACATTCACTAGGATTACACATCATGACTCCACACACCGAAAGTCTTGAGTTGAAACAATAGAACATTGTTGCTCGAATGAGGCACCACCAGAGAAAAGGGAAGAGGTTGGATTGGGAAAGAAAAAATGGCTTCGGGTTCTGTGGAAATGCTCCCAAGATTGGATAACTTCTATCACAAGAGAGGACTTGCTATTCTCTTGCAATCTCTTCACAAACACATTAATCTTCAAGGTAGAGTCATGAAGTTATGTGAGGAATGTTATTTCACCTTTGATTCTAACAGACGGACTTTAAAGAGACTCCATATTTCTTATTTCACATGCCAGTTCAACAAAGCTCCTCTTCTTTGTGTGTGCAGAGGTTTACGTTGAGACAAAGTGGATGAGCAAAAACCAGCATTACGCCTAGTTATGGATTTTCCAGCTGTGCGGTTAGTTAATAAAAGGAACAAAGGTGACAAAGTGTATCAACAAGTCAGTGCTAAACCAACGTAATATTTTTTAATTGCATTAAAGAGTGTTTTGACACCCGATAGTCTCAGACTCAGTTCTATGTTAGAAATTGCAACATTTCTAACATTTTCAGCTGGTGTGGTTCACTTTCATACTGCATTGTGCCAAATGAGTCAAACTAATTGAAAAATCTGCCCGTTCCCCCATTCAATAAAGCTCCTCTTCTTTGTGTGTGCAGGGGTTTACGCTGAGACGAACTGGATGAGCAAAAACCAGCATTACGCCTAGTTATGGATTTTCCAGCTGTGCGGTTAGTTAATAAAAGGAACAAAGGTGACAAAGTGCATCAACAAGTCAGTGCTAAACCAACGTAATATTTTTTTAATTGCATTAAAGAGTGTTTTCACACCCGATAGTCTCATAGACCCAGTTCTATGTTAGAAATTGCAACATTTCTAATATTTTCAGCTGGTGTGGTTCACTTTCATACTGCATTGTGCCAAATGATTCAAACTAATTGAAAAATCTGCCCCTTTCCCCCCTCAATAAAGCTCCTCTTCTTTGTGTGTGCATGCCCTGTTTTGGTTGAGTAAAACAGGGCCTGCACAGTAGAGGCGCTTGTAGAGGCCTGTAGAGGAGCAGCACCAAGAACTACTGAAGGAAACAACAAGCAAACCTCCAAAGACGACAGGAAGACAACTTCCTTCTTCACAAAGCACAAAAATGGAGCACAATCACAATTGAGCAGTTGTAGGATTTCTCGTTTGTCCTGCTAGCGTTAAACTCTTGCCTTTGTTTTGGTTCCATTGACCCAGAATGCCCTGCGCTATAGTTTGCTTCCTGCTTTTGGAGAGGTCTCCGGTTCACTTGGCATTCACATATGAATGCCAAGTGAATCCAAACTGAGATAGAGTTCACTTTAATTGAACCAAAACATAGGTTTTTAAGCGGGCCAGAGTTCCCTTTTTTGGTAGAATCAGAGTTCAGTTAGTCATTCACACCTCCCCAAACAAACCAGACTGCTGCTTGACTAAAGTGGACTAAACAGGACTGGTGTGAATGCACCCCATCATGCTGACAGGATAAATATTCAGACAGTATTTTTACTTTAAGATGGATTATTCTACAGGGGTGCAGCTAAGTACTTTCTGAGGTTTATGCAGACACATTAGGCAAGTGAGGAAAGAAAAGCTTTGGATGTTGTTCTGAGTTCCTTGGTGACCCCTCTTGGGTTACTCTTTTGGAGACTTTCTCTGGAATTTAAACTATAGAAACAATGATGGAAATTTCAGTTCAAATTGGAGTTCCACTGCAGGAAAGCAAGAGTGCACTAATTACTAAAGTTAAATCTACAGCCCTTCAAGAGAAAATGACCAAAGTATATATACATATTAAAGAAAGGCCTAAGTGGAAGAGCAAGGGCAAGTGATCTTTCTCATTTCAAGCTGAGAAAGTGTATTTCAGGAAAGAAAGAATGATCATTTTATGGTTATTTTATCACACAGATAAAGCCTTGGCAGTAAAATAAAGAAGACGAGGCGTAATGAGAGGAAGACACTTCATGCCGGTAGGTAGTGCGCTCTAACAGCTGTTTTGGCCGAGGCTCTGGGGACAGTTTGAGTTGGGTAAATGTATCATTTCTTGTAGAGGTAAGGAGTCTCCTGAGAGTAGTCTCAGAGCTGTTAAAACAAGTGTAAGGGGGTTTATATATTATAATGCGAAAAGTCAATTTTTTTTTTTTCCAAAGTAAAATATTTTAATTGATAAGTCTCCCACCAGCCTTTGGGCCACAAATTCATGAGGCCACTCTAAATACAATCTGAAGCAACACTAATATACTCAGTATGTGTACATTCACACTTTATTAACTTATATTGTATTTTTTTTTTCAAAAGAGAGACTATTTCTTCATTAACACCTTAAATGATTCAAATTCAAGACACAGTCCTACACTTTTTTCTTTCTAATTTGTTGTTTGTGTTAGCTTGCTAGGTTTAGACTGCCTAATGGGTTTAAGCTGTTTTAGCTATTCACAGACAGCTAATGCCATTTACTTACTTCATTATAAAACTGTTATTTCTGTACTTTGTCTAAATTTCATTTTAAAAATGTATCACACCGTGTGACTTTCAATTATTTTGTAATATCAAGCTCTACTTTTAGTCCAACAACTCAGATTCCTATCTACATTATGTTAGCTTGAAATCCTTGTCAGTTTAAGTTTATCATAGCAACCATGCTAATTTATTAGAAAAATGTAGATGTAATTTTTTTTCTTTATCATAAAACTGAATGTTTTACCTTAATTTACACTCGTCACATGTTGTGAATTGCTGCGTTGTGGTTTAATCATTATGTCAAGTAGGCCAATAACTTTTTGTTTCAACACTCCAACCCACTGAGCTACATTCACAATCACTTTGTGTTGGGTTTTAAAATCTTTTTGTGTCAAAACTCTACTGCCTTTGCTCAGAGTTTAATTCTAACTTTCCCACACACACTTCTCTTACTGTCCTTCCTGCTTTGACCACAACGCCACAGCTAAACCAACAGCTGCACACTCTGCATAGCTAAAATATGAAGAGAGGCGGGGATGGTTGGCTATGAATTAACTCGAGTGCTCAGCTTAATTTACAGGGTTTAAGCCTTCGCTGGAGCCAAACTTCTTTCTTGATTTGTCATAGCAAATGTCAACCACAAACTTTTGCTCCCAACGCCAGGATCCTCAGCTGCAACCGTACTTTGTATGCAACATATGAGGTGGCCAACTGCATCAGCGCTCAGCTTGGCCTCACTGCCATCTGCTTTCCGCATACATCCGCTCTTCTTCCAAAACAAATTTCAGAAGCTTCAGCTGAAATGGGGAAAATTTTCACCAAGCGTGAGCCTACGGCATTTACAGGCAAACCTGAGAGGGTAATGCCAACGCAAAGTGAAATGCAACCATGAACGCCCGAGGCGAATTGTCATCAGGATCTAGTGATTAAAACGCAATTCTCCATTAAATCCTTCTTCGGTTTCCTCTGTGCCGACTTAAGCTGATACAAAAAAAGATCAACCAGCAAAGGAAAACTTCACATCAAGATGAGGAAAAAGACCTGAAGGTTAAAGATGTCAAGTTTCCATTTGGTGAGGAAAAAGGAGACTCCTGCATTCCCAGACAATGGTTCACATTCCATAGCACCTCTCTGTGCCATGTGAATCATATGTGCTGAGACAGGCGGATTGAGGTTTATCTTCTCACACACACAAAGCCAAGAGAGTCTCAATGGAATACCGCGGAGGCTTTATACGCTGGACAAAACTAGCTGGGGTTAAATTCAACACTCAATCAGTGGCCTAGAAGACAAACGGCACCACGATCCTAACAATAATGTGGACAAGTTGGGGAAAATTAGCTGATCTGATGTTCAAATGTTGGGTTTGTTTGCACTGATCTGCTCTAAGCCAGATTGGGTTTCCAGTTTTATCATGTTTTGTTGTACAGACCTTCCAACCATGGCCCAAAACATTAAGACAAATTATGGTTAAAATTACGCAAAGTGAGGTCCTACACACTGGAAATATCCTTAAAAGGACCATGAAAATCAGCTGTTCCTATTTTGGCGCCATCTTACTTTCCCAAAGCGAACGCTTTGATAAAACTGATGTTATGAGGAATATTTCTGCCAATTATCTGTCAAGTTAAGGAATTCTTCTTGGATGGAAATTTGTAGTTACATACCTTCTTAAGCACTGCCTTGATTGAAACAGATTATTATTATGTAGCACTTTAATCCTGTATTTAAGTGCGGGAAATAATTCAACTTCACTTCACATGCTATAATCTTCTGTATATTTAGATTGTGACTCACTTTTTTTTTTTCTTTTTTGGAATATTTTTTCCTCTGCTCTTCAGTTTTTGTGTTCAGAGACATCATGATTCTATTTCTTTTGGAGACAGCTGAAAGAAACTTATTTACTTTTTCACATTTACCCGCAATAAAACCACAAGCAATGCAGTTTACTGGAATTTTACGTCAACGACTGGTACAAAGTAGTGCATATTTGGGAAATGGGAAGAAATGGACACAGTTTTAAAAGTTATCAATATAAAAAAGTGTGGAATCTGAAGACATGGTCTGATGACAAAGGCCCTAAATATACTCAGTATGCAGAGCTACAATGCAGTGATTAATGCAATGAAATCACAGTTGTCATTGCAATACCCATATATCCCAGACTGTAGTTATGATAGACTGCTTGGATTCAATAATTCTTAGAATTATAGCTTTGTGGCATTTATTGCAATGATGCTAAAAGTTTTTCAAAGCTAGCCAAAGTATTTTTTCTTTTTTTTTTAATGAAAATCATCATTGTTTACATTCAGAACACAAACATTACTAAAAAATTAAAAGCTAGCCATTATCAAATAGCATAGTCACATTAATTAGTGAATTTAAACAGCACGCATTTATGGCTGAGATACGAACGTTCACAAAGAGTAGTGGGGGCAATAATGAAGGGAAAAAAAACAACCTAAAACAAAGGAAAATGCAGATTAATTGTATTAAATCATTGGGTAGCTGATATTTATATCCAAGAATATTCATGTGTTTAAAAGTCCCAGTCAAAGCGTAGACCTAAATCTAATTGTGGTAAAACTAAAAGCCTCCCCACAGCATGATGCATCCTTTACACTAAGGAGTGTGTGCGTTTAGGTTTATGTTTGGTGTCAGTTTTCAGATGGACCTAATTTACAAATCTGGTAACTTCCAATTTTCCAAGTTTTATTTTATGCTGAATTTGTGTTGGTTTATTACATAAAATCCCATAAAAATTTGGGGTAAAACTATGACAATGTTAGCGATATAAATACTATCATAAGCACTTTTGTTATTGTGTTCCTAAGCACCACGCCTAAAGCTGTCACTCTTAAACTGCAATAAAATTCACTATTGCACCATATTCATCATCTGAATCTCAGAGTAGCTTCTTTATTTAAACTACTCACAGTATCACCTCTTAACTAGATTAAAATGCAAAAAAAAAACAAAAAAAAACAAAACAAACAAACGCTTTTTAAAGCTAAAGCCAACTCTGAAACCTTATTTAAACATCTCCAAAGTTTGCCACCGACCCAAAATGATAAATTCCTATTTGTCAGCTGCTGATCCGATTCTCCAAATAAAGTGACTGTCCGAGAGCAGACAATGTAGCCGCTGGCTGGAAAAAGCAGGTTATGAAACGCTGCCTCACTTTTAAGTGCTGGTTTTAAGAGGGACATTTGCATTAGGAGTTGGATTCCTTCGGTCCAAATCATAAATAATCACGCGAAGAGGAAAGTTCTCCGTAGAAGAGAAATAAAATGCAATCCAATCTCCTTCTAGTGTTTGACTTTTAAAGGGTTTGTGTCCCTTTTAAAAAGTGCAGTTTCAGATGCTACACCCACAATCAGGCTAAATTGGAGTAAGAGCATTCCAAAAAGAACAGATCCCACACAAAATAGGGATGTTTGTACAGCATCAAAAGGCTACTGCTCACTGGCAGTGCTCCATATGACCAAATATGGAAGGAAAAAATGCTGCCTTTTCCCGTAACCAAACTGGGGAAAAAAGGAAAAAAAAAAAAAGAAAAAAGAAAGGAGGGAAGGTTTTCTTGCATGCTGCATGCACAGCAAGATAGAGCTCTCACATTCACTACATAGTGGCCACAGCCTTGGCTTCCTCTCAAACACAGTGTGATTGATGGTGTTGTTGGACCCGCCGTGACACTTCTGTGTTTGGGCACGGTCGCGCACATGAACGCGAACACCTGCGCGACTCCGAGAGAAGCGCGAGAGAGGCACGCCGATCTTTTCACGTCGCTGACATTTCATTTTTTCTATATATATATTTTTTCTTAAAACACACACTCCAAAGCTTTTCTTTCTCTCTCTCTCACACATATGAGCTCTCCACCCGAGTCTGTGCAGCCCCTCACATTCCTCTCAGTGAAAAAGCGGCCGTCTGCAACGCCACAGTCCTCTTCTTAAGTTGGAGACAGCTTGTTTATCGGACTCCCCCCACCCCCTCGTTTAGTCTTTTCCCCTCCCTGGCCTCGCTATGTGACATCCTCTTGCAACAAAATAAATGTCTGTGTGGGCATGCCATTTTACAAGAAACTTGTCAAATTATCTGGAACTTTCTCTGTTTTGTTGTTTAAGCCAGCAGAAAACAAAAGTACACTCAGGCAGCACAGAGCCTGGCAACGTAGATGAAGAATACTGCGAAACTTTTGTATTAAACGAATCCGAAAAGACTAGCTGTTCAGGAAGAAACAATTTAAGCTAGTGTCCAGAAACACTTTAGAAGTGTGAAGGGGTTCCGACACACTTCTAAAGTGCTTCCAGACTTTTCCACACTCAATTTCCCAGAGTTCTTAGTTTATACGGACCATGTTAACTGGAGTTCACAGATCGGTTTTCAACATTATTGTGCAAGCTTCAAGAGGTTTGGACAAGTAGGAGCCACAGAAAGAAGGGAAAAGTCTGACAGGCTAATGTTAGCTTGTTAGCATGTTTTAGGGGAAAACAGACTTCTTTTAGCTGACCGTCATGCTAACTTTGCTAATTTCCGATGGCTGTTTGTTACAAATGATGGCACTACCAGAAACTCTTCCATCCAGCCAACTTCATCTTGACTGACGCCTCCACAACGTTCATGTGCGTCATACAAACTGAGGAAACGCTGCACTCTACTCTTTGGCGTCTTATTAAAACTACTTCATAGCGCCGTAGCTGTGTGATGCCACATTTTAGTGGTTTAAAACTGAGGAGTATTTTGAAAGCAGAAGCCAGCTCATGCCTGCTTGTAATAGTGATGCAACGATGCTGCCATGAGAAAGAGCTCCGACAGCTAGTCGCAAATAAGCTGGAGAAGTGAACTGAGGACAATGAGAGATAGAAAAGGGAAGAGAGGGGATTAGGAAACAAAGAAGTGAGGAAAGAGAGAATTAAAGACGGAGAGATGAGGTAAGAATATAAGAATAAGGCAAAAAGACAAGAGGGAAGCTGGTGGGACAATGAAAAATAAACAGGACATAAGGAACGCGATGAAGACAAGGAAAGAAATAAAGACAGGAAGGAAGGACGCGGGAAGGAGGAAGAAAACAAGAAGAATGGAAGGACACAAGCTAGAAAGGACAAAAGGGAAGGAAGAAAAGAAGAACAAAACGAAACAAGGTATGAAAAAGGAAGGAGACTTTTACCCCAAGTCTTTTAAAAGGAGACTTTTAAAAGTCATGCAAGACATGGAAATAAAAAGGGAGGTAAAGGAAGAAAGGACAAAAAAAAGAGCAACTAAGGAAAAACAGAAGGAAAGGAGGGATTCAAGAAAGGCTAAAACAGGAACGTATGACAAGAATGGAAGAACAGAAGAAAGGAACGAAGGGAAGACAAGGTGGTAAAGAAGCAAAAGCACCAAGGAGAAAGTAAAGAATGAAAGAAACATATGATGGAGTGATGAAGGAGGGTCATCACATTCAGATAATAGGATAAACTCTGGGGTAAAAGTCTGGAAATAGAAACATTTTCCTCATACCGTTTTATTTCCATACTTATCCAGATCTGGAAAACCAGACTTTCCCAGCCTACAGAGGCACCGTTTCTACAGCAAGAGACCCACTCTGGAAACCGAACCTAGTCAAAGATAAAATTTTAAAAAAGGCCAGACATTTTAAGACGCACATTTAATGGTTTAATTTCCTCTTTCCTCTGAAACAAAAAACCCATGTTGGCACTTGTTGCGTCCCTGCTGTCACATCCCTTCTTCATGTCAATTTCCCGGAGAGCGGAAGCCTCGGCTCGCGCCTCCGGGACGGCCCGCGTTGACACCTGCCTTCCGTCAGAGTAAATGAGCCCCGGCCAGAAGTCTGCATCTGCACAACAGGACATCAATCTGCTACAAGTGAGCTGACCGAGGAGACCGGAGGAGCCAGAGTGCTGATATATGGCGAGTTTCACTGAAAGCTCTGCTACTGCTGACACCGTGGCCAGAGAACAGATCATCCAGCTGATGGCAATAAAGCAAAACTAAAGCGTAAGAGGGTGAAATCGGACTTTTTTCCCTTGTTGTCCACCGCTAAAAAGAACCCCCAGAGGGGGATCTACAGCAGCCCCACCGCCTCTGGTTTATTGGCAATAACATGACAGGCTGGAATCATTAAGTGGAACATAAAAATGTATTTCTCATAAAGCTTGAGAGGTTCCTTATGCGTTTCCCTACAGGAGAAAGTGGAAACAAAATGGATCTGCTGAGCAACTCTGACACGCTTCCTATAAACGCCGCGCTCTGCTCGCGTCGGACAGGGAGGCGGCTCCCCCCGTCAGCCTGGAGAGAAATTACAATCCGGTGAGAAAGAAAAGAGAAAATCGGAAGGGCTGGGAGGGAGGGGGGGGAAAAAAAGTATTGTAAGCAGTGAAGTGATTTATGAGGCTGACTCAAACCCACACAAAGGCAGAATGTCTTCCTATCATACCTTACATGGAAACATGCATGAGGCTGCAATGCATGATGCAATGCCCCCAAACTGTGAGAGTCTGCTGAAAACATGACAGCTGAGTGAAGACCCTGACACAGTATTGCCTTTTTTGTGCATGCCCCTTTTTAAAAAGAAAGGAAAAAAAGACTTATTTAAAAATTACCCTGAAATGCCATAAATCCTCATCTTCCCTGCCTTGTTTTAGCACACGAGTAAATCACGCGGTAGAATGCCATTTTTTCTTCTTCTTCTTTTTTTTAGGTACTCTGCAAGCCTTTTCAAGGGTATTACATGACAAGGTATTTTTCAAAATAAGGGCCTGCATTCCTGGAGAAAGATAGGAGGAGATTAAAGTGTGGGGTGGGTGGTGAGTGGGGTGCTGGACCATCAAGATGACCTGACTGAGAAGGCCTATTACTCACACTGGGTGAGGAACGGTGGAGCAAGTACACAGTTCCGTCTTGCTATGAAAATGGTTTTTATTTATGTGAAAAGCCTATTGTGCATGGAAACCTGATAGATTTGAGATCAAGACCCTTGCTCTAGTGAGAGACGGCGGTATTCATCCAAAACTGGATGCGAGTAAAGAGATTCGGGCCCAAGCTGCCACGTGGTGGATGTGCGTTGAAGGGTTGGGCGGCATCCAGTTTTAATTCCCTGCAGTCCCAACTCACATTACACCTCAGCATACAGGATTACCATTTGTCCACAGCTGCTTGTCATTTTGTCACATACATTTTAAACAGCTTTCAGACATTTATACGTTTCCATTTCTCTTCTTTCTAGATAGGAGAGCCAAATCACTTTTCATAAACGGAACAGTCCAACTTGTAAAAAGAAATGAGGCTAATAATATATTTGCCTTATCAGAGTTAAGCAGAGGAGTTTGCAAATTTTCCACTTAAGGACTAGAACCAAAAAATGTGCCATCAGTACACACTGAAGGGATGTGTACTGCTCGTTTTGAATCAAAAGACAGGGCTGTCGTTTAGACTTTAAGAGCAGGAGCTCTGAAATGTCAGTCAGCTCTGCTTCTGCTCGAATTTCCATGGTGTGGCCCACTGCCTCCATGGAACCACTGAGGAAGAAGTGGCTTGTTTGATTTTCACCACAAGAGGGGGCTTTCATCACAACACGCTTTCAAAGAAATAACCTGTCAACTGTGCGTCTGCCTTTTTTTAAATTTTAAATCTGACCTCTTGCCCTTAAGGCACATGTTTCTACTCAAAGCAAACTATCACCTTAAAAGCAGATAACTACATGCTGCCGCCGTCAAAAACTGACTTTTCTGTCTTGGCAGGCATTCTCCAACAACATCAGTGTTTCTGTCCGGCTGAGCCAGCTTTCAGCCCAAACTGAGCCCTGTTTTGATGGAGGTTTCTTCCTGTTAATAGTGGTTGTTCCTCTCCACTGTCCCCTCGCAATGAACACAATCCCCTGGTTTCTACGTGTAGAAACCTTTGAGCTAATATGTCTAAATCTGCTTGAATGCCTCTGTTGTATATATTTTGGGCTAAGATATTAAAATTTAAATGGATCCCATACTTAAAACGACATCCAGTTGATATAAAAATTAGATACTTTGTGTGATCTGCTCAATATAATTCTACTTCAGCACATTTTCCTTTTAGCCTGATTACAGTTGTCTTCTTTAACAGCAGAAAGATTCCACACACACTTGTAAGACGTTGCATGATTTAAATCTCATCAAATTCAGTTTCTTTAATTAAAAATACAACATTTACCTGCACTACATATTTCTGTATCACCTTGATCAAGTGGAAGGTCTATTCCACCAACTTCAGCTTTAAGATAATTTACCAACAGTCATCAAATCTTCAACACTGCTCTAGAATCAGTGATTCTCTGAGTGGCAGTGAGCTCACTCCCTTCCTGTGAGGAAAAAAAAAAAAAAAAGAGGAAAAAGAAAAAAACATTCCACTCTTCTCATACCGCTGATCCTTTCGAGGCTCGACAAGGCTGAACTTCACTCATCGTACACGCTTTCGTTTTCGTGCATGGCTGTGCTGACTGTTGTTATGAGAGCCAGCTTGGACACAAGCGGGTCTTCTGCCCCTGCTAAACCTCCCTCGAGGTGATACACTTAAGCCGGGGGTCTTAGGACCTGGAACAAGCTCTGCACAGGTGTACCGACGCTTTAAGCTACAGAGGACATATTTCACACATCGCTGCCTCCTGCTGTGTGACAGCAGCGTGAAGCCACTACAGAGCCGATTCCTTTTTCTCTTTTTTTTTTCTACAGTTTTGCAAAAGTATCCAAACATCTAACTTTTTTCACTTTTCAAGCTGCAGTGATACAACAGCGGTCCAGCGGTTTTTAATAGGGGCACCGACTGCAGTTTTCTGGCCAATCACCGATCTTTAAAAAACCCAGTCCGCTCATTCAGATTTTTGGCTGATATAGATTTATTTTTTTTTTTTTTTAATCTGGAAAGTCGCTAAATATAGCAACAAAGTCGCAATGCGGGCAGACTGTTAACCACTGACATGCAGAGGTGACCTGGTGTCAGTGGCAGATTTTCAGGCCTTTAAGGAAATTGGATCAATTTGTCGACTGATCGTTGAACCCTCAACTCTTATTATAAATATTGAGCACTAAAATCTAAAATAATTCCAATGTAGCTCAGGTGGTGGCATCATCATGCTGTCAGTCGTGCCAAAGATTCTTAACTGGATTCAGGTTTTGAATGTAGACTTTGAATGGGCCGTTTTCAGAGGTTATTAAACACTGCATTATGATTCTGGCATTAGAAAAAGATATTTTATTCCAGTATTGTCATCCAACGAACTTTCCAGTCTCTGAAAACAAGATAATCCCAGAACATGATGCTGCCACCACCATGCTTCACCACACAGATGGCGCATACAGACGTTTTATGACTTGGTGTTTAGAATCGAGGCAATTAATTTTATTTTTGTGTAATTTGTTGCACTTTATTTCATTCAGGGTTATCAGAGTGAAGTACAATTAATGTCACATTGTATACAAAACATAAAATCTTAATAAAATACGTGACAATTTGAAAGTTCAGTAGTTTTGAAATCACTACTACACTGCAGAACTTTAGACGGTTCTGTTGTTTTTCCTTTCTAAATGCAGGGATAAAGCGTCGAGGAAAAAATAAACACTCCACCAAACAGCATCACGCATGTTGCATAATTGCATCAGGTGGAGTTTGCAAGACTAATTACCCTGGCCTTAATATGTCCGTACACAATGCATTATCTGTGTCATCTTAACACCTGCAACGCACTCTGCAGCTTTTGTCAGACTTTATTGCCTGGTTTTTGTTTTTTTTTTGGTTTTAAAAGGAGAGTTACCCCACATCGGCCTCATTCTTCTCTTTTTCAGCGGTTATGCGATTTCGGGATCCATTGCCAAAAATTCCAGGAAACCCTAGAGCTTCATGAGACATAACAAAGCTCCCTCTCTTCCTCTGTATGAGTCTCCTACAGCGAGTCTGCCTCAGCAGGCCTCCGAGCCGCAGCTTTGCTCATCGCGACTGCCTCGCATCGGTCCGCTTCTCATTGCGACGCCCGCGTTAATTCTCCACCACGGAGTGTTCAGACGTCGGAAGTCGCAATCATCTTTCAATACCATTAGGCGCGATGTGGCATTTACCACTAAATTAGGGAGAAAATTCAGCTTTGGAGGGTTAATATATGCACGGCTCGCAAGTCTGCTTAATTCCTAAATTTATTAGAATAACACATATCTCCGACAGGCATGAAATTGTAAATAATTGAGAGCTGCTCTTAGGGAGGATTCACTGGTCGCTCAGACGAGGTCGCGCTGAGCTTTTAATGGCAAAAGTGGAAATTAGATTTGGATCAGCAAGGCAGCAGCGCTAAATTGGAGAACATCCAAAACCACATCCAACCTCCGCACCCCTCCTCCTCTGCTTCCAGCACTAATCTCCCCTTAAGGGGGGTTTAGGCGAAGGGGTGGGGGTCACCCATGTTTTCTGGTGGGGAAATTTCTCTCCTCCCCTCTCAAACGCACAGATAAATGCAAATACAGACGCACCTATTGAGCCCGCCACCCATCTTGTGTTTATGTTCGCTGCTTGAGTGACTGGTATTTCATTTCGTCGCTGCCCAAAGCCATTCTGCACAGTTTGGCTTGGCCAGGGTATCATTACTGGCCATTAAGTCTAACCTGAACTAATAGGGGCTTATTTTCCAGAGGTGGTCTCCCAGGTGGCTGTCGCAGGAGCGACTGGCACTGCAGGCACACCGAGTCCAATAAAATTTTTTGCCTGACTCAACCCATACGCAGAATGCACATTATTTGGTAACAAGAACCCATTGTTCCACTGGAATTGTGGGTGGAGGGTGGTTTTGCGTCGTTTCCAATTAAGGCGGGTGTAATGAGGGCAGTCAGAATGGGCGCCACGCCCACTTCTTCAGACAAACTCTACCAGGCGTACTTTGGTCATCAGATTTGACTTGTTTTTTTGTTTTTTTACATTGCCTTCCAAATCAAGTACTACCCTTTAAATTTTTTTTTACTACCATCTTGTGTTTTATTGTTATTTAGATATAGCAACATAAATATATATATATAAATATAAAGATGGCAGCAAATTTGCCAAGTTGGAAACAGTGAGGTGACCATTGTTAACCAAATGGGTTATTATAACGGTTGATGGAGGTAGATATGATTGGTTTCACATGTAAGAATGAGACGATTGTCAGTCTCGCAAAATTAGGAAAATCCGGGACGATTTACTGGTGTATTCCAACAAAAAAGAATTGTTGTAGACATCTGTATTTAGGTCCGTTGACTCTGTTACCCCTAAATAAATAAGTGAGAAAAAGCCTTTGCTGTATAAGAAGACCAATTTTCAGGACAGGGCATACAAATGGAATTAGGTTTTTGCCTTTAGAAGATTTCAGAAACAATTTGTCCTTTTCTTCAACTATGGTTTACCTTTTGTGAATCGCAGCATGACAACATATGAAATGTACCGCGTCTCAGTCCAAGGCATATCCCACTCTGTTATAGGAAATCACCAAAAATTTAATTAATGCCTCTTTGTTTCAGCTCTCTCATTCCGGCATTGTGAAAAGTCTTTGGTATGTTTTGGCCTCGCTTTGCTCCGTTGTGACAGGTGTCATCATTAATCATGAAGAAAGGAGCCATTAGTCTGAATGCGGGGGTAATTAATCTGTGCTCACACTCCATTAGATGTCATGCTCAATTTGTGCACAGAGCTGTGTACTGTGTAAATAAGCCGAGATGATGGCACCCACGGCCTGTTATCCTCGAACAGGGCTGCATCCGAGCCACTGACATGTATGTACGGCAGCTAGAGAAGGAGGAATCCGGCTGGATTAGCAAAGCCTTTTAAAATAATGACATTAGATTTGTCTGATCAGGGGGTAATCACACACACATGCGTGTCTGTTTTACCAGAGCGTCCGGACTTTAGCAGTTAAACCAAACCATAACCCTCCAACAAGGTTAAAGCTGCAGCAGGGGCATGTAGTATGAATTAGCCCTTAGTTTAATAAGTACCATTTGGCTGTCACCTCGGCGGCTGTAGAGCTGCTCTATTACAGTAAAGCCCCTCTGGTATTGAGCCGGGGTTATTCAATAAAAACCTGACTGAGTGTTTCTCCCAATCACCGCTGGCAGAGCTCTGATGAGGTAAAGAGGACTCCAATGCCAGCCGCTGTCCCCGCGGAGCGCCGTCTGATTAAAATGGTTTTCTGAGGCTATATTTTTGCTCTCCTTGTAACCTTGCCAGAACCAAGTTAAAGTACAGAAGGGAAAAATTGACAAATTACCCAATACATACCGAAATGAATCCGCAAAACCGATCTGATCTATAAAAGGGCCTCCGGATAGGTAGACGGATGGAGTTCTGCTTTTTAACGGAAATTTGTTCTCAGTGTCCCCGTGCGCATTCGGTACTGAGTGTCAAGCTCGAAATGGCTTTGCATTAGCTATTCTGCGCGTGCCATCTTCAACCTTAATCATTTTCATGCTCATTTATTCTTTGAGCACTCCTCCTCTCTTAACCAGACCGGACAGCAACATATGAAGTGGGAAGAAGGGCCAACAATGGAGTAGTCCACCAGTGCCGGCTCTCTACTTCTCTCTTGTAATACATTCCTGAGCAATCCTCTGAGGCTCATATGTAAATACCTCGGTATGCTTCTGATTAGGAGGCACTAAGAGTACACTCCATAAATGCACTGTTAAACAATTACCGCAACTCCGACGCAGAATCCAGACAGGGCTGCTGCCCGACGCGCCAACCAGGACGAGGAAAACTTAATGCCGGTTCTTTGCTAAAATGTTTTGAGTCTTAAACAACCAACAAAGTTCATATTAAGCTGTAAAAGAAGCACTTTGAGTGTGGACCAAAGGTTTGTGGATGAATTTCAGTCACTTCAGAGTTTGGTTGTTTTTTCTTTTAAGGAAACACAGCCTGTTTGAGGTAATGCCAGTGTATCTTAACCAAATACAAGCTCAGACTTTGACTACGCCACTCCAGAACTTCAATCTGCCATTCACAGACTTATTGGTGTGGTTAAAGCAAAATTAATGAGTCCTTCAATTACGGAACATCCTAAAGATCCTCATAGGGATCCTCTTACTACCACCACCATGTTTCACTGTTGGTATATTCATTTTCTAAAGCAGTGCGTTCGTTTTACACCACATGTAACAATGAGAGCAGTGACTTTTGCACTTGGGGTCAGGATAGTTTTGATCATTTTTTCCCCTGTTGCAAATTAATCCAAGATTTGAATAGTGCATCTTTTCTATTTTCTCAGGTTTTCTTTGCACATCAATAAAATATACTAATAATCAAACATTGTGGATATTTTCTCTTTGTTCTTTTGGAAGCAACGCAAGCATGAACAGTTTTTATTATGGTAATTTCTGAGGAAATATTAGGACTGTTGTGTGATTGAAAACTTGGCCGAGGAAACAAAGGGGTTGCTTCAGGAACAGCCTGTGAATATCCTTAAGTGGCCCTGTAAATTTCTGGAAAGACCAAGCTGACTGAGCTTTTGGGAGGTTCTACAAAAGAATGGGAAAATATAACCCCAAAACAGATGTACAAAGTTTGCACAGACTTAACTAAAAAGATCTGAGGCTGCCCCAGTTGCCTAAGGTGCTTGGAGAAAATACTAAGCCTTGGCTGCGAAAAATCTGGACATATTTCGAAAAAGTTGCTCTTGGCTAGTTATTATGGGGCACTACTAGTTGACGCAGAAAAGTAATACTCTACAGTAGCCAATTTTAAAATGACTGCAAAACAACAACATTGGAAAAAGTAAAGGGGTGTAAGTACCTTCTGGTGGGACTACAGGCCTTTGTTTTTCACATTAACATAGATAAACACTCCACAACTGTACTGTTGACAGCAGATAACATTTGGCTAACCTCAGCACTTTTGTTTTATGCAAGTTAATGTGTTGAAAAATTAAACTACATACGGTTGCTACACTGTGGTAGTAGCAACTTCTGGACTAAATGTCCATGTGACAGCAACTTCTCAGTTAAGGAAATTAAGGGTTTAGCAGCTAGCAAGCCAGATGTTTCCATAAGGAAACAGAATAATGTGAGGTAAAAGGAAGTCCCTCAGTTTCTAACTTTTGTCCTGTTCACTATAAATAGCTGTAGCTGGTGGATATGGATGTAAAGCTGGATTATGAACTGGAATACCACCATACTAAAAGCTAAAAAAAAAAAAAGTCTATTTCTTCATCACATAAAAACATGCCAACACAATACATTGTAACTACGAACAAATCCCTGTGGTTAGGAACTGAAAAATTGTGTCAACATGGTTTTTAAAACCATGACATAGCGTCTTGTCCGTCATATCCATGACAGATTGCTCCCCCCCCCACAATTTGTAGCAGGTTTGCACACTTTTTCCACTAATGTTTAGATGTAACAACACAATTTTTATTTATGGTTTTGGACATTTTCAAAATAATTTAGAATGGGGCTTAAAGAATTAGTGATTGTCACAAAAAGCTTGGAAATCATGGTAATTAGCTGAGCATACTAACAGTATTGCTACTCATAGCTTAACATTAGAAAGCTTCGTATCAAAATAGACCACAATGAATCGCAGTCTTAGTCAAGTTTTACTCAATAATGGTAGCGTTACCATGGTAATTTTGCCAACACAAGACTTGCCCTGCCTCCACCGTTGACCAGTTTGGAATTGATGGTTATCGCTAGCATTATTAGCAAGCATTTTTGAAAAACAAAGAACCTTAACTGTTGCAGGAGTTAGCCAAGAAATAAAACTTTTAGCATACTTCCAAATCTAAAAACAATGGACTGGATCAATGTTCATTTTGCCTAATAGAAAGTCACAACTAATAAAAACCACATTGATAGCATCACATGAAAAACTTCCAGCAAAGGTTTTAAACATGGGTTCATGTTTAAAACATGTAGTAGTAGTCATGCTAACATACATGCCCCTATTAGCTTGTTTAGCCAAGGCCAGTCCCATTTAAAGCACCAGTAAGAAAAGGTTAACTTACTACGAGGAATTTAAAACAGCAATGTACGTTATTTGCACTCACCAGTGGTTTTAGGGTCTGCAAACACCATCAGTTAGAGGTTAAATTTATGACTCAAGTATTTTTCAAGGTATATGATCAATCAAACAATACTCCATATGCCTTACTAGCAACACTAGACCAGTCAAAAACCACAATTACAAATGTAAATGTCTTCTGTCTTTCTGTTTTCACAAATGCTAAATGGCCTGCACTTATATAGCACTTTATTATGTATGACGACTTCATAGCACTTAACACTAAACCGAGTTATTTACCCATTAATACAATGATGGTGGTAAGCCACATTGTAGCTACAGCTGCCCTGTGGCAGACGGACAGAAGAAACATTGTCAATCAGCACCACCAGGCCCTCTGAGCACCAAGAGTAGGCAAGGGGGGGTGAAGTGTGTTGCCCAAGGACACAACTACTAAGATGGCCAATCCCTAATAAATGTAATACCAACTGCCTGCTGTTGTTTCAGAACATGTTACAACACCCCATTTTACTCCAAGACCTAAAATAAACAATTTCTTACAACAGAAACCATGCTCATCTAAAGGTTAAATCCGGGAAGAATTAGAGGGCCGACTAATGTGAATTCCCATTTAAGGACACAATGATTGTTTTATGTGGATGAGGTAAGTCCCCACTTTCATCATTACTACATACTAGTCCAATTTCACTCTTGCCAGTTTTCGCTCCCATGGTGGCAGCCGTCCAACATGACTTCTCGGCGTTGTCCCTCACAATCACCGTGCACACTTCAACACATTAGTAAAAGCCACAAGTATAAATCCAGCAGGCCTTTAACAGACCTGAAAACCGCCTGTCTGTTCTTTTCACTCCTGCTCCATTCATTGAACGGTTAAACTTCCAAACTCTGTAAACGCATGACCTCATTTAGTCATGTGTACATACTGAATAGTATTTTTCACACACTCCTTTGGGGTTTACATGACCATATTACCCCATTACCCTAAAATACGAGCGTTTTAAACACCAACTTGATAGGCTCTTGATTATTCCTGTTTAGTTTTAGCAATGACTGGGGAATAAGCAGAAAAATTAAAAGGAGATGTGGAAATGAATCAGAGAAGAGAGAGCAAGGCAAAGATGAAGTTAGCATAGCTGCTTGGAGAAAGACGTGTAAGGTGGTTTCTCTGCCACGGGGACACACTGTGCGCATCTGAAGTCCCAGTGGGACGTCGGCGAATGAAAACACGAGGCCAATCAGCTAACAGAGACATTTCCTGTGCTTGTTTTATCAGATGAGAAGAAGCCTAAAGGCTAAATGTCCCCCTCTCAGCAAGGTTGCACATTTCTCAGGGTAACCCGCTTTGGGAAACAAAGGGTAGAAAACATGCATCTTTGAGGGATGACATCAGACGTGCCGCTCAGGAGCACTGACCTCACTCGCATGCAATCAATCATCCACTTGAAATCCGGGCTACGTGATTCTGAGTGGAGTTTTTACTTTTTAAGATAGAAACCAAGGCCGTCTCGTGAATTAAATAATCTCCCAATAAAAGTGCAGCTACAGTAATAGAATTGTCTGTTTCTTTTTCCAAAGCTATGAAACCTCTGGCAAAGCGGGCATCTGGCAACTAGCAGATGGTGGACCGAAATGCCAATTACCAACACTGGCGTGCCATGCTGCCTATTAGGCAATCTGGCTCTGAATGATCACACTTTAAAGTCAGAAAACCAAAGGAGCGAGTGGCTGATCTAACAAACTCTCTCCATCAGAGTGTGACTAAAGCCCAGAGGAATTCAAACAAAGGTTTTTGGGTCCACATGACTGATTTAGCCAGTAGGATCAAAGTTGAAGAGTTTGTTAGGGGAAAGAAAGGAAACAGAGAGAGAGCGAGCGATCACGGAGAAGGGATCATTATAAAGGCCTTCATGCTGTACAGTGTATTGAATTGTGGCTTGCAGAAGATTACTCTAAGTGTGGTTTGATTCAATAAGGCTGGATTTGGTGGTGAATGTATAATAGGGCAGGAAAAAAAAGGAGACCATAGCAATCATTCCCTGTCCCAGAGTCTGAGAAAATACCAGCACATCCAATTGGACCATGCTTCCCGGTATGGGTGCTTCATGCTCAACTGCAAGGAAAATAAGAAGGGTGTACCAAAGTTTGTAAAAGTTAAGGTTTTAAAGCAACCATTTCTACAGAGTCCTGGAGAAACCAGAGCCTTCTTGGGTTGCATACGCTACAGCTATAATGCTTCAAGGAACATTTATGTTAGGCTACCAGAGGAGATGCCCAATTAATTAACTAGACACATAGCAACACATAGCTTTACTCTATGCATCAGTTGCTTTTTTAATCAAAGATCAATTATGAGATGAGATCTTGCAATATTCAAATACCAAGCTATTTCTTGGTCTTCCTGATGTAGTTGCTGTTTGGTGAGTGCTTTGAGTCCAACGATGATTCAGACAAGATGCAGTTTGTAGGACCCTCTGAAAATACTGAGACCAGCTAAACTAATTAGGTCAAGATATTAACACAGCATGGGATAACGATGAATTGCAATACTCATAGTGAGCTCAGCAGGGTTGGTATTTCTGTGTTCACTAATAAGGGGCGTAATGTAGTTTCTCAATGACTTTGCCAGCTTACGTGTTTTTCTGTAAAAAAAAAAAATCATCTATAAAAAGACTGACAAGGAGTATTTTGAATATAAGATACAAATAAAATTAAGATTTTCTGGAGTCCATTCAGTTCTTTACGATACTAACAACTACTACAACAATAATATATTTACAATCTTTCATACAGTTCTACTGGCAACATTGCTAAATTTGGCAACTTTATTCCTGTTGTGTTAAACATATACATTTCATATTTTTTCAGGGACTCTGGACAACATTTGTGCCAAAATTTTTATATGAACTGGTAAAAAATAAATAAACCAAATCAGGAGTGCTTCTTGTTATTCCTACTTCTAATAATGAGAATAACTAATACCTTTAAGTCCTAAATAGAAGCATTTACAATGTGTTGTCCATTTTGTTTTAAATTGCTGTATTAATATCGTGGTGTTTTTACTCAACAGTGGCAGACTGTGAGGATCTCATGCATCTAAGGTTACCAGCTTTTGCCTACCAACCTTGCATTTGCTTACCGTTGCTCCCCGATGTGCTGAATTTCCTATTCGCCCCAACATCTGCTGGTACATCCAAGCTCACCATATTACACAATTTAAGACTGCGGTTCTGGATGCTGCTCGTTCAAATTACATGGTATAGAATTCCAAGGCAGTTTGCCTCAAGTCTACTGCCAAGGTCCCACAAGCCGCTTGAGCGGCACGTCAGTCAAGACTGAGCCAAAACCCTCTCCTCTTCTGTCTGTTGTCCAGAAAACACAGCCCTAAAACCTTAAACTGACTTATTTCCCAAAATAACCACAGCTCATGGACGACAAGGACATGACTGATAAAATAAAAAGTACACATTTGTTGCGTTTCTCGGTATACACGGTGGTGCCGAATATCACTTTCAAACCGTATCATTACGACAAACAAATCCTCCCGAAATTACACCGCAGCACGTAAAACATGCTTGACATTGCTTCGCTTGTCTGTTGGCACCTGCTGTGTAGAAACAATGTGTGTTTGAACTGACATCTCAGCATGCAATCGCCAGGATACCAAGAATCGCATTTGGAAAGCTTTAATGCTGGATCTAGTTTACATTCACCATCCATTTTTTTAAGAACAGGACTGAACAGTCCAGTCATTTGTGTTGGGATGATTCCTTCTGCCAGTTTTCCAATATTTTTCAACTTCACTACGCCGCTCGGTTGGCTGCTTTAGCTCAGTGGTGGTGAAACAACAACTGCTTTGCAAGAAAAACGCTGGATTCTTGCTTTGGAACTTGATACTGTATTGGATTCAATTAGCCATCAAAGTATAACAAACCAACCACATGCACTTCATGCATGCAAAACATGCTTCATGCCGCTGCAACTTGCTGATTGCAATGAGAATGAGGCAAAATAACCCAGACTCCGACGTCTAATTTTAATTAAAGGAAAACATGGGATGGAAAATGCAGATTGGGAGAAAAAAGTAAGCTACGTACAATAAATGCAAGGCCTCACCGCACCGGGCAGTCCAGAGCCAGACTCCGGAAATGCATGGCTGTGTTCCCTACATCCTGCCCGCCCAGCCCTAACCCTGGCCCAGGCCCTCGCCCCCACACTGCCAAACCTCTGTTATCACTCCGTGCAATTACCTCCAGATTCCACGGCACGAAGATCATATTGGGCCAATTATACAATCCCATTCTGAGTACAAAGTACAACACAGGTTTGAGCTAAAACCTTGCAGTTTAACACAAGCCTGTATAGGGGAAGCCTTCTAGGTCTGTGCATGCAAAAAAACAAAAACAAAAAACAAAGTCTGGCCACAAGATGGTGCTTGTGCAAATAGGGTAGAGTTTCTCATTTCTCAAAACAAAACTTCTTATTTAATGATGACATATACCGGATCTCGAAATATTGTGTCAGCTTCTTTGAAATTACATGTTACCACGGAGAAAATTATAAGCAATTTGGCAAGACAGTTTAGAAGAAAATTATAATTAAAAGTCACTTGTAAGCAACTGAAACCGTTTGCTCAAAGTAGCACTTGTTGAACTCACAGCTGTGTTGTACATATAAGGGAAGTGGTGTGTGAACAAAATGCAATGTGTGGAAAGTTGCTAGCTAGTTTAAAACTTTGCTGGGTTATTTTTGGTATATTCACAAAATGCAACAGAAGCAGCGAAGCAAAGGTTTTTTTTTTGTTGTTGTTTTTTTTAGTACTTAGCGTTTGCACATTCTTGTTAAAAAAATTTAAAACCCAACATAATACTTATTTAAGTAGCTACACATTCCAAAGAAATCTTAAGGGCTACAAAAGTTTACCTAGTTCTTGTTTTTATTTGGACAAAAACATGTTAGCAACAGCCCTTTTTTTTTTCTTTAGCCGTCCATATTTAGCCTCGACAAAGACGTTCAAAGTTCATACCCTGTTGTATCTATATTTGCAATTCTTATCTTGACACATGGTCAAATTGTGTTGACTGACAAAAACTGCTCATCAAGCAAACTGACAACAAGAAGCCCCAACCACTTAAATATTGTGTGTAGCAGCTGTGAAACCATCAGCTAAACGCTACCTAATGACAATGCTAACGTTAGCAACAGCCTTGAAACTTCTGAACATAACTTTACAGTTTCTTTAAAGGGTCTATATCCTGCATTGGATTCTCCATTTTCTAAAGTCTTCACTACTCAACAACTACACATACTCCACAATAACAAAAATGTATTCTTTTCACTTGACAGAACTTTTCTCTCATCTTGTGTCTGACAATTATTTTATACAAATGTTGCACTTCAGTTCTTGAGAAGTATGAAACGTCCTGGTCAGAAAGAACTTTGTTCTTGCCACCTCAAGTGAAAGAAGAAATTTCTCTTCTTGTGCACAGCATGTACCTTCAGTCTAATAAAATCTGAACTGAACTCCTTAACACCCAGAACCCCAACCACTTTTCAGTTGTCGGTGGAGCAGTATTCGAGATACTGGGGTCAAAATAAAAAATTAAAAACTGAGAGGGACAGACAAGATGTAATGCAAAAACCACATAAATTAGACTACTTTCGATGGACATTAGAGCTAATGTGGAGTTAGAGAGGCATAAATATTACATATGGAACATTCTGCAATGATTACAGCTTTTTATGTTGAGCCTTACATATTTGTGAAAATGGACAAGAGGGAGGTTCCTAGCTTTCTCAAAAAAAGTTCTTAAAACCTCTCATTCTCTTGACCTAAATACTGTGCATCACCTCATCAATTGTTACACTACTTCCCAACAACTTTTGATCAGGGGGAACAGATGAAAATGTACAAAATGTACAAACCTCAAGTTGGTTTATGAGTAATGATAATTATTTTATCAAGAACTTGGAGTCTTCTTTCACACAGTAAAGTCTGAAACTGGCCTTAATGACCAACTCCTGGCACAGACTATCGGGATATAAAATGTTGACCCACTCTAAAAAATTACTGAATTTCAGAGATGGATCCAATCATCTGTCACCAAGCTGGACCTTATAAGGAGTAGAGGGGCTTTCTCCAAACCCCAACTCAACTTATCTGACATAGTAACACAAAAAACTATCAGTACTCTGAGGCCAAAAAGCCTTCAGAAACATCCGACGTATCCGTGGTTTTCTAGCTGCATTCTTTTCACATTTCCCAGATACTAAAGCAACAATCGAGACTTTCTGAAAGTCAATCGAATTCATTGTAAAATACACTTTCCCACCAACAGAGCAGCATTTTGTTTATTTAATGCAATGTACTGTTAACAGTTAAATGGAAAAAAAAAAACAAAAAAAAAAACTTAAAAATATTTCAATTATGTTTTTCTTGTTTTGTCCTTTTTATCTGCATGAATTCAACAACAAAAAAATGCTCCTTGACAGGTGTTCAATACCCTGCAACAACTGCATTGGAAGATATTACATGGATTTCTGGAAAACTTAGGAAATTATAAAACACTCCTTGGTGTTTTTCACAAGTGTTTTTTGAAGAAGACCAAGGCAGACTGGAATAGCCAGATGTCAGAGATATCCAGCAATCATTTCAAACCAAGTTGTTTATAAAAGCCATGTGGATATCCCAAGTACAAAGGCATATCCAGGCGTTCAGAGGGTTGTCTTTTCATAACTGCAAAAGTGATGTTCCATCACACTATTCAAACCTTTTAAAGGTCTTTCAGATACCGGGGAGTGACCAGTTTACCTAAAATTGCTTGGTAACCGAAAATTAAGGTTACCAAACAACTTAGATGATTTTCAAGTCACAACATTGTTTCCTACAAAGCTGTTGCAACTTGCAAAGCTGTCTACAAGATAAGTTGTTAATATAAAGATAGTTTGAGCTCAGGCTACAAGCAGTGCAACTGTAGTGGCAAATCATGTAACTATTTTAGGTGACACAAGTAGAATGCGGGAACTTGTTCACTTTATGAGTGACAAATATGCACGGATGGCACAATTCACAAAGTAATACTAATAAACTGATACTATGTAAAATTTCTGAACACTATCATTGTTGCCGTTAGCTATAGCTTTGCTATCTGTGGCATAGAGGTCAATATTCTGTCCCACACATTGGGTTGAAAAGCTTGCAAATCAAACACTATTTTAATGCATCAGAATCAATGCCAAAATTTTATAAAAAGTCGTTTATGTGCCATAATGTTTATGGAAAAAATTGGGATCACCTTCATAATTTGTAGTCTGTACAATTAGACTCCTTTAATATAAATAAAATGGAGTTGTTTGCCAATACCAGTCCTGCATTAATTTGTATTGCCTGAGGGACGTTGCAGTTATGCAATTAAAAATAAATCGAAGCTCCAATCTATAAAAACCGGCAGTCGTTGCTGCTGTGTCACTGTGGTGATAGTACAATAGCAAAGGACAAAATATCTGCTACGTTGTCATAGTTCAAATGTCACAAACTTAAAGTCTGCACCGTGATGATATATTTGGCCAGTTGGATGGACTCTTACTGCCCTTAAAGCTCACATCTGATGTATAGCTTTATTGGCTGAGAGGCTAAAGGTCACAGAGAGTGGTGGGGACATTGTGCAGTGGTAACAGAAGACAATGGTGAGGAAAATGTTGGTTAATCCCTACAATTTTTTACCAATGGCACTCCAGGTAAACATTTTCCTGATACCATTCACCCTTATCAATTTTTACTATCTACCAGCTAGAGGTTTCTGAAACTAATTTTGATTTGATCAGTGATCATAGAGTTATTTTACATTAGAGCAGACTGATCACAACTGGGAAAATAACCATTTTAAATGGAAATAAGTTGTCCGAAAATAATGCACAATAGAAAAGAAAAGTTGTAGAATCTATCTAAAATTGGTAGGAAACTGGCTAATAGTCGAATTAACCAGGAGGTGCTTTTTTTTCTCCTTTTCCCCCCTCTGCCTCTTGTGATGTCGTCAACCCAAATACAAACAAAGCAATATCTACCTTCTTTTTTTTTTCTTTGCCCATTTCTTGTAATCCTGTAATGGAAATTCTATCTATCTATCACATCTAAACACCCACCTGTGTTGTTATTGTCAAATTAATTTTACAAATGACAAACAAGACTATCTTTTACAGTGGTTAAAGATGGTCCCTTTAACTACACTCCGTTGTAGGACAATAACCCTGGAAGATGCCCAAACAGCATTTAAACAGTATAAATCATTGTGCGACATTCTGCCAGGAATGTAGCAGTAGCTTAGCGTCATGTCGGCCACTAGCTGTCCAGGGTTGGTCGCAGACAGCCCCCTCTAGCCCCTCCACCTCCCTTGCTTCGCCTTCATACTTTGTTCGATAACAATCAGAAAGAGCTGAGCGCGCATTAAAGGGGCGGACATTCGCCTTTCTTTGTGCGTTTTCGCTGCTTGGACGCGAAAAAGTTCAACACGCCGCCGCCACATGACTTTAATTCGCCCGCGGTGGCGTAAAACAGCAAACAAAAGATGTTCTGGTTAGAAACGGTGGGATAGTCTGCCCTCGTTTTGCTGCTTAAAAAAAAAAAGTTGTCGCATCATCTTTTCTCTGTTTGTGTATTTTTTTCCGCTAACAAAAAATAGGTTTTGTATCGCTAGTGAAAGTGTTTTCGGGGCTTACCTGTGGATCTTTAACGGGATAAAAGTAGAGCTCTGGAGTTTGGTTGAGAGGAGAGGAAGGGGAGCCAGTCTGCAGTTGATCCTCTACTACACTCAATGTTAAAACCACACCGAATACCCCGTTCAAGCCCCTCCCTTTAAGAAGACATAATCGCCATCTACGTTTTTTTTTTGTCTGGGCCGAGCTATTCAGTCTGTTTTTAAAACGTGAAAAAAAGTTGCAGAAATTCCTGCAAAGACTCACTGCAGTCAAAATGAAAACATGAAATATAGCCACAGAAAACTTACGCAGAACTCCTTAAATCTGAAAGAGTTTAAAGAGAAAATAAGGTCTTTGCTTTTCTTCCATAAACATTTTGAGACAAAAAAAGAAGCAGACCACATACAGGCCTAGCGTGCATTTTACATTAAAATAACTCAATCAGAAAAAGGCCCAAGGCATAAGCAAACAAAGCAGCAGCGTAGATCAATTAGGATTACTGAATGAATGCTGTGAGGATTTTGTTGGATTATTTCAACTTTCCTGAAGACAATCACAATTCCTTAAATTCAAAAGCCCATGTTCTTCCTTAGTATTTGATATAATTGCCTTTTAAAGTACGATCTTTTTGGTATCCTTTCACAAACTTCTCAGAGTAGTTTCCAAAAAAATAAAAAATAAAAATTGGCTCATTCCTCTAGAGCCTGGAGAGAACTGTTGCATCCACGTCAGGTCTGTAGGCCTTACCTGCTGTCATAAACCTTTTCATCTCTTCTCACAAATCGGCAATGGGTTTCATCGTCTTTATACCAATTTGAAACTAATTTGGTGGTAGGTTTAGGATTATTTTCCTTTTGAATTTCTTGGGATATTGACAATATTTCTATAGAATGTTCCCTCCTCATGATGACATCTACGTTTGGAAGTGCACCAGTTCCTTTTGTAGCAAAACACCTGGCAGCATGAGGCAGTCGTTCCCTTCAGGGTTTCGATTGTGTTCTCCGGTTGATGCCCAGAAACTTTAGTTTCATCACACCACAGGAGCAAATTAAGGCATTTGCTCCCTTTGCTCCCTAGCGCCTTTGCAAACTGTAATCCATCTTTTTAGTTTGCTTTTGGAGGTTTTCATGGCTTCTTCGTCTCTGAGCGGCGTTTCAGCCCATTATCGATAAATACACTCACTTCACCTACTTTCAGCCTCCATCTTTACACAATTTTTATGTCCCATCACATGGGGATGGTGTGTTTGAGGTGCTGTCTTAAAATACATCCACAAATGCAACTAAAAAGTTGCACAATATTGTGGTCCGATCCTGTTTCTCTTTAAAAAAAACTGGCAGCAAAATTATGTGTGTTTTCCGCAACCTCTCATTACACCTCAACTATAAACAAAACAACAATTGTTTGGGGTATTCCCGTAAGCTAACAGGTTCTCCTTATTCCACACGGAATTGCAAGTATTTCCAAATACGACCTTTCATCCATCAGAAATGTTGCTGAGGTTGCAGGGAGTTATGAGGTGACTAACAATAGGCGCAATGTTCTACTTTTTTTTTTTTTTTTGTTGCAATGATGCATCGGCGCACAGACACTGCCCCGCTTTGTCTCGACCTTTAAAACAATGACACTCAGAACAAAGGGGAGGGGGGAACTTAAGAGCATTAGTCCGCTGATGCAGAAACGAGCACCATATGCGCTCTCCTGATCTCTTTCTACACGTTTGCTTCTTTTTAAGGCGAGGCAACAGAAACGTTGACCGCGCGAAAGTGAACAAGAGGAGCGGCGTGAAGGGAAGCAAAAGGAGCGCAGCCTGTTCCGCTCATCTGAAAACGTGTTCATCTCCCCCGGTCCTCTGAATGATGATGAATGTGGCGATAAAACCGACACTCTTCATCTCGCTTGTTTACTTTCGGGCCTTTTATTGCCATTCCACTTTGCACGCCGTGGCCTCAGGAAGACCCATTAAACGAGTGCGGGATCCTTCCGTGGATCGGTCTGATTGCCCGACATGATGAAGAGGCTCGGGGAAAAGTTTACAGTCAGCACAATGCCCCTATTTGCTATATTTACATGGTGAGCTCAGGTGTTTACCTGAACCACACGCTCTGGTTTGCTCCGCCCCCTCAGGGCTCTGGCCTTGCTTGAAAGTAAGGAAAAGGGGGGGGGAGGGAACAGTTTTCAAGAAACTGGACAGAGGCTGTTATACCAGCAGAAGTGGTACATATGGATACTAACGAAGAGGAGCGGGGGGCACTATGGCCTTTGGCTGTTTTGCTTTCTGCGAGCAGTTTGTAGCTTCTATCAAGGTTTCTCAGATCTTTACAGCCTGAGGCCAGAAAAACCTCCATACTGTCATATTTATCAGTATTACGCATCTCCAAAGTGTTACATCAGAGAAAACCCATCAGAAGTAATTATGACGGCTCTGACATCATACTGATGTTTTTAACAAAGCTGCGATGTTTTCTCGTTTCATCATATTGTTTCGAATTAGATAAAAGAGGCCACTGCCATCTTGCGTGAAGCTAACGCTGCACAGTTTCAGTCGTAGAGCGTGCAGCCGGCGTCACCATAAGGTTTATTATCGCTGTGTTGAAAGGGATTAATGGCTGCTGCAGCCTGACTCTGGTGCATTTATGATGGATGAGTGGTATCTCAGATTTTCAGCCGGTTGGGGTACATACCAAACACCCGAGGCATCCTGAGTAAAAACTTGCTTGAATCCTCCGAATCGCTCTCCCCTTCCCTTTAAGTGTCTCTAAAAAAAAAAATAAAAAAAAAAAGCACCTGCGAAGGATGCATTCTGAGAGGGGAAATAAAGAGGAATTATTGCTTTCTATTTAAGTTTTCCTTTCATGCACAGTTTTCTTACAATGTCAACTGTTATAGTTTACAATGACTCAAAGCTTTCTGCTGTTATAGTATGAATCTAAAGTTTTATTGGCTCTCCTGGTATAATAGCAAAAATAAATTCTGCTTTTATACCAGGAGCAACATCCTAGTAAGATTACAGCAGTCCAGTTTAGATTAAACAATTGTACAGATGAAAAAATGTGGTCTAATTTTAATTTAAAGACAGTAAAATTACAAACTTTTTACTGTCTTTAAATAAAGTTTGTAGTATAATTACTTTATTTGATTCATCCTGTATGAATATTCTTGTAAGCATAACAAAAATTGCATCAAATGATGCAAATTATCTGACAGAACTTCATATTACGCACGGAATATACATAAAATTAAGGAAATTGTGGAGAAACCTAAGCATTGTCTACGTAAGGTTGTCAAAGAAAGTATGTTCAGTCAGAAGCTTCTTCATATTCACTGCAACACTGACTGCTACAGGAGATGCTACAGATACGCTTCGACGAATCTTGAATAATATAATTTACAACATTTGATTTCCATTTGGGATCAGTAAAGTGTTTTTGAATTTGATTATGAAGTAAAAAGTATAATATTTAAAGTCGAAAATCTTTTTGTTTAAAGTGGAATAAATTCAGTGCATACATCTTGTAGATATGTTGTTTATGTCTTAATCAGATGCTCAATATGTTTACATAAACATACATATTGATAGATTTATAGATTACGTGATTATTTTGTTGCAGATTCATAAACAGGTCTGATATTGTTGCTTATTATTATTAGAATAACTGATCTATGTCCTGAACTACATGATTAAACCTAGAAATCGGCAATAGGAGAAAAAGCTCCTCCTAAAATTAGGAGTTTTATTAACATATTTTATAAACATCAACTGCTTGTAAACATTGCGAGACAATTTCAACTGTGCAAAATTACGTCTTTCCATAAATCACGAGCAATATTTGGAAGATTAAAAGTAAAAAAAGGAACAAAACAATCTGGTTTCTTCCTGCGGCTCACCAGGCTCAGGTTCTGATTGACATGTTCAGACTCCCGTAACCAGTACCCAGGTGAATCAGTCACATCAGCTTTGGGTCTAACAAATCAAACACAGTTGATGTTCTTCGCTGCAAACTGCTGAAACGAGTCAAGAGTGTATGAAGCCTTGTCAAAAAGTCTGGCTTAGTGCGTTTCTGTGAAGAATTGTGGCTTAAAGGTAAAAATCTCTTTGACGTCAGGTTTTCGTGACATCAAAGCAACTCTGAATTCGGCTCCTATGAAGAGAAATGTTTGTACATTCTTTCATCATTACTCTGAAATATAGCATTCGCTCTTTCTTTAAAGATGCATCAGTGGAAATTATTTATTGCTCGGGGCTTGCATATTACAACCAAAATCCTTTGTCAGACGAGCAGGCTTTCCAAATACACAGAGTCTACAAAAGGAAGAACTTGTCGAAAACAAAAAGAAAACAAAGCACTATACCTGAGCTATCAGAACTAGCTGTAGACATCAACTGCAAATACACTTTCGTTCCACGGAAACCGAGATGGTAACTGGTCATAAAACATGATGTAATGCAGGAAATAAAGTGTTAAAACGCAATGTGTGAGCCCAGGGATGAAGCTTTGGGACACGGCGAAGAAAGATGCCTTAGAGATGAGCTTTCACTGGGAAATAATTGGCACCTCCCATTACAGATGTTCAGCCGAGCCGTTCCCATGATACCCGGCGCTGCCGCATCAACAGCCATAAAGACGCACATATATCAGGGGTCTGGACGGAGCCGAGACATTTACGACCAAATGATCTCCGTCACGGCTTACTTCCTGTTTGTTGGGAGACGTAGGAGGCGGCGGCGGCTGGCCGATAGATGTTTGATATGATTTCCACACGAGAGTCAAAGTCGGGGCAAACGCAACGCTGAGTGAAATGTCTGCGTCCGCTGACAGCAGGGCCATCTGTTCGGTATAAAAGCAACACAAAAATGACACGGGAGAAAATTTGTGTTTATGTGTGCATGTTCTGCGCATAATCTATACTTCACGTTGCCATAACTTAGCTATAATAGTTATGTTATAAACCAGATGTCTAAATACACTACTGAAAACCGCTTCATGTCACTGTGAGACAGATTGGAGTAAATTTTTTTCATATTTTGTGTCAGTTAGGGTTACCATGGTTGTTTCTAAACACCTGCCAAATGCCAGAATAATCTCTTCATATTCAGACGTTTACATAAATTTCGTTAGTATTTTTGGCAGAATTGACCTAGACATTGAGTGACTTGGGGGAAATGTTTTACCTCTTAAGAATTGGGAAAAGCCAAAGTCATGACGTTGTGCTTTGTAAGCTTCTGATTGGTTAATTCACCCAGAGATGAAAATGTTTTGGTACAAAATATTTCTAGTGAGAAATTGTACCCATTCGCAAAGAATAAAGTAAATAGTTTACTTTAAATAAACTTTGTTTGAAATTTTTTTTTTCTTAAGTTTGTTCTGATCTTTACTCAGACCTTTAGCAAATAAATTTTTTTTTTAAATCGATCCAGAGACGTTTAGTCTGATTTAATGTGAGAGAATAAGAAAATTTAAAGAGTTATGTTTATTTTTTATGCAGCGTGTGTAAATATCTGATTTCAAACGTTTCTGCACATTCATTACAGGTTGCGAACAGAAAAGTGAGTAGAGACTCTTACTTAAAAACCATGTTTTGTTTTTTTACTGGAGTGAAGCAACATGTGACGTCGTGGCTTCCCTTCTGTCCTGCAGCCTTTATTAATGCACCGGTGAATAATGAATGAGTGAATGGAGGGTGATACTTGGACAGCCCCTGGTGGAGATTAGAATAAAGTGAATATTTAAAGTGTGACATATTTTTAGGGCTGTGGTGAAAGCACCTTGACCTTTAATGCCTGTAGCAGGCCGAAATAGACTGAAACGAAGCAAAATCCAAGCAAAAGTTGAAGTGAACTATCTATTAAAATGTGAGAAAGTATAAGAAAAAAAGTTCAAAGTGTTTTAAAGTATATGTAAAGTATAGTATATATATAAGTAAATATTACTTATATCTTAATTGAAGCTTAAATAAACCAACTTTTAACTGACGACCTATTTTTTTTTGATGGTAAAAAAAAATGATTTCTATAAGCCATTCTTCAAATTAGGAAACACAAGTGAACATACCACTCAGGTTTACACACACACGTTTTACCTGCCATTTTCAGAGCAATTAAAAAAGTTTCCATGAGTCTTTTATCCCACTCTAAAAAAATTGGAAAAATTAGAGAAAGTGCCATTGGAAAATGTGCTCTTTTTAAGAGCACACGGCATCCTTAACTCTTTAAAATACAAGAAAACTTTAGCTAAAAAAAAAAAAAAAACCTGGTGGACTTTGTTGAAAGACACCTGCCAAGTCTTCCAACAGGTTAATGACAGATTCTGGGAAGAAACAAAAGAAAAACATCAGGTATGATGCATCGGCGGCATGATGCATTCAAAACACTTGCCCTGTGTTTCCTCTCCATATTAGGGTAGATCACAAAGTCTTGCAGAAGGCCACCTGACGTGACGCGCAGATTTTCACGCCGATCTCTGCAATTCGCAAAGAGTTCAGCCAGTACGTGAGCAATCCTAATTTGGCTTTGGTGTGACTGCAGATGTAAATAGATATCATGTTAGAAGGAGGATTAGAATGGGAGCGTTGCATTTGATCTTCAAAGAGTCGGTGGGTTTCTTGGTGTTTCGGGTAAAGAAAAGCGTAGCCGGAGCTCAGAAGAGAGAGAACGAAATGAAAAAAAAAATGAAGTTAAACTTCTATTCATTTCCATTACAAAGACAAGCTCCTTGTTCTCATTCTCGGTCATCTTCACCTCTATATCATAACCCTCGTCATCCACCGTGTCGGTCCCTTAGTGTAAATCCTTACGGATCGCCTCTGACAGCTCGGGCTCCTTTAAACTGCTACAGGGTAGAAATAAAAAGGAAAGAAGGAAATTATTCTTCATCAAATGGCATGTAAAAGCCTCGGCTTTTTGCATTTCGCTCAGCCTTAAAGCAGACAAGTTGCGGGGCGTTTTTGGAGCTGACTTTTAAGAGAGTGATATATAAAGCAGGACGAGATGTTGTTCATCAGCAGCTAATCCTGACGCTACCTGCATGAAGTCTGTGAAAACATGGAGCAGGAGTGGACAGTAAGTACTCTAGGAGGATGAAAATCACTCATCCAGGAAGTTACAAGAGATCTCAAAGCAACATGTAAATTGCCGCAGACCTCATCTACCTCAGTGAAGGTCAGTATTGATGCATGTAAAGGCTTTATCTCTCTCTTTTTTTTTATTAACTAAGCTCTTTGCATTCATTGTGATTTTATAATAAATATGCTCACATCTGTCGAGTGACATTTACCCAAAAGTAGGCTTTGGTGCAGTAAAATGTTAATTTACTGAATTTGGTTCAAGAAAGAAAGTTTTTTTTTTCTTTTTAATGAAAGAGTGATCTGAATCCTGTTCTTAATGTTAGAATTCACCTGCATTTCAGTCATACCCTGGAATGGCCTAGCCAAATTTTAACCCAATACATGACCTTTAGCCCTTCAAAAAAAATACAGTTAAAAGGCAAAACATGCCTAGAACTGATGCCAGTTATCACCAACAGGCTGCCATGTCCACTTATTAAGGCGAAGGTGTGTTTACCTTTTCATTTTCCCTGTGAAACTTCATTTCAAAATTATATTTTCTGCAAGTAAAATTTGAAACAGAAAAATAAAATCTGTTCCTGAGGTCAGGGCTTTTCAAACACCTTGTATTATCACAGACCTACCCGTTCAAAATGTGTTCAGGATCAACATCCTGCTGGAATACCAAACCCTTTGTGCAGGTGGCACAAAAGTTCTTTACGAGTAGCTGAGAGGAGTTTGGGTCAAGAAGGTTTAATCTCGGAAATGAACAGGTGCTGTGTGACCAAACAAGAGTAACACCTGCGAGGTTCAGAGCACCACCAAGACCAATACCGTACCTCCTGGTTTTAACAGCAACTGATCCATGATTTATTGGGTTCTTCCCTTTCTTCTGCTCGACCTCTCTTTCAAGTTTCGTGAAGTTCAGCCAGAGAACACTTGCACAACCTTTTATAGTGCTGAGAAGTCAGCAGTGAAAATCATCACCTTCTTAAAAGAAAAAAAAAAACTAAAGTAACACATCGTGAACTACACCCAACAACCCACGAGGCAAAAATTGACTTTTGTCCTTTAGCTTGCAGTGTTTACATGACTTGTTGCTCTTCTTCTTTTTCTTCAGTCAGTGTTATGAAAAGGTATTTGCCCCGCTTACAAATTTCTTTTGCTGGTTGCCGTTATTGAAAATGTCTTTGATCGATAACCAGAGTGAATCTAAAACGCGTTTTTTCAAATTATGATTTCATTTACTAACAGAGAAAGAGCCATCCAAGAACCAACAGAGAAGTTCTGCGTTCAGACTTCCTTCCTTCTCTGGAAGTCGCTGCATTGGACATAACACCTCACTTAATTCACATCACATCTCTTTCAACTTCCTGTTCCTGTAGTACATTACAGTGTCGTGAAAAAGTACTGGTAACACTTCCTGATTTACTATTTTTGTGCATGTTTGTCACACCTTCAGTGTTTCAGAACATCCGACCAATTTAAATATTAAAGTCAATTTAAATATTAAAGTAAACAGAATATGCAGTATTTAAATGAAGGTATTTATTATTTACCTTTTGAAACATGACCTGAGTTTACTGTCTTTAGCCACCCAGCCATAATGATTGCCACACCTGTTCTCAATCAGGACATGCTGAGATTCAAGGAAATTCAGGAACAATTGAGATCTATCAGTCTGGAAAGGATTACAGAGAGCAGTTATCCACAAATCAATTTAACAAAAGGACACAAATTAACTTTACTACCCAGAAAACCCACTAACTACCCCATAGGTCAACGAACCAAGCACGTATTCAAACAACCCTATAACCAACAAAACAAATACCTTACCAAAATATGACAAATAATTAAATAAATCTCTATTTCAGACTAAAAAACTCCATTAATTTTGAAATATTTAATTTATGCGAGTACATGTCTATTGCCAAATACCAAGATTATTTAAAACGCAACTTTAATGTTGCAGCTACAGAAAGCACACAACTTACATTTTTTGAATTTAATCCATATTCAGTAAAACTTTTACACAACTTAAATACATAAAATAGCTAATTCATATGAATTTGCAAAGATAAAACCAGCTGGTAGAGACACAATGTTTGATGATTTTAAGCTCTTAATGTGTCATTTTACCAAAAAAAAAAAAAAATCAAAACATTGAAGAATACACAACCAAAAAACTTAAGAAAGTGACACTTAAGACTTAAAATAAGCTGAAATTTGTAGAATGACAGCTCCACTATCACTATAGCCCAATGTGAACAACAAACAGAAACATCAAAAACACTGGTGATGATTAATTCAACAACTAAAGCATTCCTTTTAATGAAATGCATGATTCAAATACAGTGTAGTGTGAAGGGGGAAGCAGCGCCCCTCGTGGTCATCTCCCACTAGTGGAGCACCAACACAGTGAGTTAAGGAACTGGCTGGCTTACAATACACAGCTGTTCCAATGCACCATATGGTTTTGATTACATGATCAAGAGATTTAATTATGTGATTAAATTACTTGTAAGTTATTGGTGTTGTGATACATGAGCGCATCTGTACGAGATAATTTTCAACAAGGTCATTAACAGATAAATATGTTAATTGCGTTCTGATGTCTCACAATTATCCAACCTTACCTTTTTATCATTGCCTTTTTTTTATCCACTGACACGCGAGCGAAAGTGATCGGCTCTAATTCAGCATTCCTTGCAACTAACTGAAGAAGCCGACCGTGCAGGGAGCACGGATTCTCAAAACGCCGCGGTCTTCGAGTCTCAATTGGCAGACTAGTTGCAGATCCAACATGCTGACCTTGACCTGCCGGTTGCACCTCGCCCCATGATTTCTCCCTCAAAAACGCGATTACCGCCACCTCTCTGGGGACCGGCATGGCAAGATCCTCACTGAGCTCAGGATAAAAACACCTGACCCTTCCTCCCTCATCACACACAGAGATGAGGGGACCGGAGTGGGGAACGAAAGTTCATCCTGTGGGTTAATAGGGTCTGTGGATGAAATCATGTGTATGATGGAAACAAAAAAAAAAAAAGAAAAAATAGAGGTGAAGACGTTTTATAGAAAACAGCCACCTCTCTTTGAGTTCCTCTCCCATCACGGCTAACTTGTGTGGCCGATTGCCCTTCAGATGTTTTGAAGGAGAGACTTGTTGAAGATAAGATTTCATGGTGTAATTGAGGCTTAGGGAGCATAATAAGGCGTCAGTCATGGTGTCTGCTGTACCAAAGAGTTGCACAACGCTGCCGAGTTAAGAGGCCATCTACTTTAGTGTTACCAGCGTGACATTTCGCACTGGGTCTGAACTTGTGACCTTCATGATTACACATTGTTCTGCTGACCTTATTATCTCCTCTGAGTTAAAACGTCCACATGCATACACCCACGGGCCTTGAACACTCTCTCACAATGTCCAGATTTTCTCATAACGAAGATGACAACTAGTCGCTGGAAAGCCGCAAAACCCATTTCTTTCCCTTTGCAAAACAGAAAATACAGAGATGTTTTATATCGCAAATGAATAAAGAACAAGAGGCGGAGGAGGAGCAGAGGAAGGGGTGATGAAGGCAACATACCATTTTACAAGCAGGCGATCTGACACCAATAAAATAGTGCATTATCGGGAGGATTACGAGCTCCGATAATGTAGGAGGATATGAGCCGCTGGACCACCCTGAGAGACCCAGAGAGGTGCTGTGCCAGCAACGTGGAACTCAAATGCAAATTCAAAAAGCAATCAGGCGACTGCAACGACTTGACCCGTTTGTGGGCGTCACCGCTGATGCCTGAAATGAAGGGACTAATGGCTAAAGTGATAACTCGGTGATAACAGGCGAATGATCCAGTTTGTTAGTACAAAACCAGAAGTACAGCAACACAGAAGAGCCGAAAAACAGTTTCATCAGCTTTAGAAGTCCCTGGAAACTTGATTTGGTTCTGCTTCCGGTGTTTACTTCTGAAACTGACTTCAGACAAATGCCAGAAATATAGTTTAAAGATGATTTAGCTACACTAACCACTGAAGCTTTGCTTTGGCTGCAGAAACATCTCTCACGCTAAAACTCACAAGGATCCTGCAAAGGCGAGGTTAAAAGCAGGCTGTTGAATAATTTTACATCTTGCCAATTTTTATTTTTCTATAATTAATTGGCATATTCTTGGTATTCATAAAAAATGTCACAAATTATGACTTATATACTTAAATAAGTTATAGCCACTCCATATCACACCATTTATTAATGGAAGACACTAAAACAGACAGGAGTCGGGCCAAACCATAAGGAAAGTAAAGGTCATAAAACAAAGTGTCCAAAATCAACATAAGCAAGTATTGACAGCAGAGGGATCCAAAACAATTGGGTAAAAATAACAAAGAATAATACGATGATGTACTAAAATGCAGAATACACCCAAAATGATGAATTGAAAACTGGTGACAGAATAGAAGTTCTTCAAAACTTAGCATAGCGTACTCAGAGTCAGGGTCAAGGACTCGATGCAAGCAACAATTCACCAATGCTACGTGCTCGTCTAGGAGTCCGCTGAGTTTCTTTAGAAAGTCTTTTAACCAATTTGAATAAACTGAAATCGACTGCATTAATTAAAAAAAAAAAAAAAAGTCTGTCTATACGGTTGGACTGGATTGACTTTTTTTTTTCCTAACGGGCCTTGAGACGGCATTCATTGTGAAGTTGCGCCATGTAAATAAACTGAATCAAATTGATAAGATATCCATGTCAGTGTAAATCTGATGTTGAAGTCTTTGTGTAACTGAAATGCCAGCTTTTGTGTCATTTTTGAAGGATGCATTCAAATTTACGCCAGCACACGCTTAAGTATACACACCTTGAACCGACACGCTCAGAAATACTTCATCGTTTTCATCTTTTTAAACCACTTTCAGCTTTGATTATGGTATGCATTCATGTGCCGCTCACAACATCATCAACATAGTAAGCAACAAACTCAGAATGGGACATTTTATGGCCTTCATAGTTTTCCTTTTCACCTCGAGTTCTTTTCAATACCACCTTTCTTGTATTTGAGATGTCATCCTTTCAATCACCATCCAGAGTATCAAAGGATCAAGTTTAAGACAGAAATTGGTAGGCTAAAGCAGGAATGTTTTTTCTTTTGGATCAGCTAGCTTTTCACCAAAACACACTGCTACAAAACCTTCAGCGCTGCACAGCTCCACATAAATAATACAACCTGTTCCGTCTATACTAGGGAACACGAACTCAAAAAGTGTGCACTTCTAAGCTTTAGACAACTGCAGCATTTATTCCCGATCTGAAGCAAGACATCAATCCTCAACGCCAGCTGCTCAGTTGGACTGGGGGCACATTCTTATTCAGGCTGCCTCTTACCTACTCTACCAGGCCAAGATGTCCTTTCTATCTGCAGAAGCTTCTTGAGTGCTTCGTACAAAAGCAAAAATGCGGTGTAAAGTTGATTGAAGTGTGGAGTTTCTGGAAACTTGGAATTTTTGCCACATGAATGAAATTAACAAAATCATGGTGATTCCAGCTATTGCAGGAAAAACTCAGTCTGATTGGAAAGGAACAGATTTCCTGATGGAAAAGGTGACAGTTATCCCTTCAAGCTGGTCTAGTTACCAAACACTAGGTAAAAATATGTTATGCCCCCTCAATCTGGTGCCAAACTTCTCTTTCCAACATCTTTATGCTTTATTAGGGAGGTAGAGAATCATCATCCATACATATTCGGACATAGCGTCTGGTCTCCTTTATAAGAAAGGGTGCAACTATTTTGGTCTGCCAGTTCAGATGCATTTCTTTTTAACTTTACAGTCTGGTTGCTTAAAAGAGTCCAAAATACACACTCAGAGACTTAAGGTAATAGTAGAAATTTTTTGCAGTCATGAACTTTCTCCACTACCTCACTGGCAGAGACAGAGCAGTTGTTTAAAATATTCTTGTCCTCCATCTTCACTAAACAACACATTGTGTTGAGGAGATGCAAAATGCTTCCACTTCATTGCTACGAGCAGGACGTCTAAAATGATGCATCCTGTCGCAGACAAACTGAAGTCACGTCTGGTTTAATGTGGCATTATGGGAACACGGCAAAACCCTAAATTCCTTTACATGGAAGTAATATTGTATTTTTAAAATATATCTTCAAGTCAAGGGACAAGTTATTAAATGATGAAGTTGCTTTATTTAAAAAACTACCTAGATGTTTAGAGTTTCTTTTAACCCATAATCATTGACAAAATGTTATATTTTTGTTGCCAATTTCTCAATTGAATGATGTTTTATAGTTTTTTAATTTTGGGGTTTTAATGATCCACAAGCACTTTGAACTGCCTTGTTGCTGAAATAAACTTGATTGGTTGATATATTTTTTCTTGTAACCTGTACAACTTCAATATTTGCAAGCTGTCAATACTGGACAGCATCCAAGCTTTCTGGAGTTTCTCTAAGCACTAAAAAGGAGATCCAGGAAGCACAGAGTTTATGAGTCAATAATCCATTGGCAATAATCAGCCCAGGAGTCGAAACCTATATGAAACCCAACTCCCCCACCCCCTCCATTTACCCGCCACCAAAGACGACAGTGCCTGCCGATAGTGTAGATAGTGTTTTTGGTCCGGGGGAGCACTCACAGAGCCTCATAATTGTTTAATGGTGCATTTTACGAGGCGACACTGTGAGTCAGTGCAGGCCCGGAGGCTCTGGATTCCACACGATAACACGTTGGGTTCGGTAATGTGGGGTTAATCACAGGTGGATTTCAGCTCACTGCAGGGAAAAGCCCAGCTGCTCGACGTGTGTCGCTACCTTCAGGGAAGAGGCGCATCCGAAGCTTTGCGCCCGTGTGTCTGACCTCGTTGTTCTTAACGCGAGACATTAAAGAGGACGGGGGCGTGCCGTTCCTCCCTCCGCATGTCCAATACACAGAGGATCGGCTTTAAAGGAGTACTTGTTGAGAAATGATGTGCTCAACGCTTTGGTGCGGCAGAAATCCATCCACCTACGGTATATTTTGTTCTGTGATCAAAAATAACTGCTCCGCAGCTGTCTGTGTGCAGTGATGCAGGGTAACCCAATACTGTCCCACAGCACTGCTCTGCATGAGCTGAACTGCTCCCTGCAGACCATCCTCCAACGTCTGTCAATGAGCTCTCTCTAAAGCCTTTCAGACGCAGAATCTTAATGCAAGCCAATGAGCACAAGCTAAACCAAGTGTGCAAACTTTGTAAAGTATAGCATGCACCACTTGCAGCTGTACAAATAGCCTTCAACCATCACATCTGATTATGCTGCAGGTGCAGAAAGCTACATGCGCCAGCAGCAGTCGGCTTAAAGAAAGACTTTACCGACAGGAAATATCAGCTTATGGAAAAAGCCTTTGGATGTCAGTCTTTTTCAGAGATTTCTGATAGATTTTGGCATGTGCATACGCATGTATACTTGAACGGTTCAAGTATACTTGAACCACTGCTAAATATGACAGAGAGGTACTTGTACCCATCTTTTCCGTTAATGTTTGCTTGAGTTGGTTTCTTTTCCGTCACAAGAGTTGCTACTACAGAGGTATTCTTTAGACGCTATTTCTGTGCCCATTTTGCACTAATGGATGCTGTCGTCATTTCACTGCCCTGTCCTCCTTAAGATCTTTGTTCTGCTGAAAACTCAAGTAAGCTTGAGATTTAGGTAAACAGAATTTATGGCTCTATGGATTATGGAAAGAAGAGGCAAAGCAGCCCCAGACCATCTTGTTAGCACCACTATGTTTGACTACTATTATGCTAATTTGACACCTATGTGTATGTAACAGGACACACAACTTACAAATAATTTCACTTTTTCCTAGTCATACCGCTTTAATCAAACTCTTAATTCATTTGCCTACAAGGTTCGCCTACAAGCCTAGGTCTCGGTTTCGGTTGAAGTGAACTCTTGTGCAGTTCGAATACATATGCGAATGCCAACCTCTCCAACAGGATGTAAACTAACTGTCGCGCAGGTCACCCAAAATGTGCGAGTCTAGTGCTAACGTGCAAAAACGTTTATGGTCTTTCACCAATGACAAACGAGAAATCCTACAATCACTCAAATCTGACGCTACTCCATTTTTATTTGCATCTTGTGAAGAAGAAATTTGAGATCATGTCTTCTTCAAAGATTTTCGTCTCGTTTCCTTCAGCAGTTCTTGGTCGTTTTTTTGACAGTGCAGCGTGAAACCAAACCGCACCAACTGGAAATGTAGCAAATGTTGGTCTCAATCGCACCAAGTCTATCAATCTACCAGGTGTGAAAACACCCTAAATCACAGTTAATTTATGATTCAACAAGAAAAACATTACTTTTTCATATAGCGGGAGCTAGGTTTGCATAGGTTTTTTGCTTATTAAATAAAATCATCATCATTTGACCTGCCCTGTCTCTCACCTGACAGCAACTGAGATAGCCCCAAGCCATCCTGCAACCCTGAACAAAGGTAGAGTAGGAAAGTAAAATAAATCATTCAATATTTGAGTGATGAGGAAGTATGCAGCCTCCGTGAATAATACCTTACTTCAAGGTATGTATACTTAATTCACACATTCATAACCTCATTTACAATGACCGAAAGAGCTTGGAGTTCTATTTTTAAAAAAAGATGACAAATTTATGTTACCGTATTTATACCGTAACCTTACAATAACATTTAAATGGCTTTTCTCAGAGAGAGCATCTCTGACTCGATCCATTTGTGACAAATAAGACAAAAAAACTATTTCGTCACCGGACTATTTTCTTTAAGCTGCCTTTAAGATGAGCTCATATTTCCTTTTTCAGCGACAGATACTGCATTGCTCTCTGATTAAAGCAGTGCGATTGCCACACCAGCGCCAGAGCTCTCGTTTTTATTTATAATTGTACAATATGTCAGACACTTCGTCACTTTTTCAGTTGTGCTCAACATTTTTCTTCCTGACCCTGCAAAAAGTAACAACTTTGTGTGGATCTTTCCTCCATGCAGTAAAGCAAAAGAAATCAACAGAACATGTAAATATTTACAGGGATTCTTAAATTAAAGAGCACAGATGATGACATAATGGTTGGATATGTCTAGTAATCCCAACTCGGTTAGTGGTAGACGAATGTTTAACACAGGAACAGATGAAAAGAAAAGGTCTGTTTCTTTCTCGTCTTCACACAAACACATACTGTACATTACACCTACACAGAGTTGCTATGTATCAGAGTTAAGGTGTTGAGGCACCTAATCAGACGGCCCACGATCTGCAAACACAAGACAATTTCGCTGTTGCTCTGAACAGAAGTAAAAGCGAGAACATTTTAGAAAGAGAACAAAAAAAGATTTGTTTTTTTGTTGGGATTCAGTCAGAAATGAGTACAAAAACAGTGACAGTGCATGATGCAAATAAATGTTAACATCTCCTCAGCCATACCTTAGACTTGGCTCATTTGAATCTAATTTGTGTTTGCCTGGATTTACATAATGATTTTTCATTAACCTATCTCATGGTGCTAGCATATTGCAACGTCAATTTACAAAGACACGCATAAAATGAATGCACTCCATCTCATCCCTCTCTTTCTCTCGCCCTCACTTTGAAGTGTGGGTGGCGAGAAGAAGCAACACTGTGAATAACTATGGTAATGTAGCTGTAAAAAGTGCCGTCAAGAAGTGTTAAGTCATCCTGACGAAATGTCTGTTTTTTCTTTTTCTTTTTTTTTTTTTCTCCTATCAGAAACTCTCTCAATGACTCCATTTCGTGAGAAATTCCCAGATTGAATCCGGTACAGAGTCTCCATCAAAGGACCGGTGAGATCAGCGATTTTGGGTGAAATGTGAACAATTGCTGCATTTTTATGGAAATTGGTCTACTACCTCTACAGTGTTAGCCCTCGTCTCGTCACCCGTGCAGTCCTCCCATGGGACAACAGATTTCAGCATGGTAATGGTTTTTCCTCACACCAACATGATATGAGCTCTTCTCTTGCTGCCACATTGAGCCTCTTTGATAAAGCTTGTTGCATATTTGCCAGCTTTTCTCTACCCTTAAATAAAGGTGATGTAGCTGGTGTGTATCTCATGGTCAGTGGGTCAGAGGCAAGAGGACCTCGCATAGATCACCTGTTCATCACAGGGTGTGTAAGGTCATTTTTAAAGGCAGTTTGGAAATGATTGGAGAAAGATTGGAGAAAGTTCCCAATCATGAGGAGCAGGCAAGGCGGGTGAAGTGTCTTGCCCAAGGACACAACGACAGAGGCGCCAACTTCATTCCTATCAGGCAATACTGCTAAGACCTCTCCCTTGTCAGACAATTGTTATTGGCGCACACGGTCAGCAAAGTCCCGGGCTGAGCATGATTGTTCAAAGGAGGATCTAGAGGACCCTTGAGACTACATCAACAAAAGATGGATAACACTTTATTTGAAGGGGTGTGCATAAGACTGACATAACACTGTCATAAACATGACATAACATCTGTCATGAACATGAAGGAGTCTTTGAGTGTTTATGACTGTTGTCATGAAGTGTCATTCGGTAAATAATGACACTTTTAATGCAAAGTTGCTCTAAAAGTTGCATTAAAAGTCCATTAAAAGTGCCAACTTTGCATGATTTTGTAAATTATGATAATTTAATGCAAACTTGGCACTTTTAATGGACTTTCAATGCAACTTTTAGAGCAACTTTGCATTAAAAGTGTCATTATTTACCAAATGACACTTCATGACAACTGTCGTAAACATTCATAAAGACTTCTTTACGTTCATGACAGGTGTTATGTCATGTTTATGACAGTGTTATGTCAGTCTTCTGTGCACCCCTTCAAATAAAGTGTTACCAAAAGATGTATGGCTCGTCCCTTGCCTGGAAGACGTCGAGTCAAGTCTTTTCATCAGATTAGAGAACTTAGCACTTTTCAAGCTCGTTGATGATCCAAGCAACTCAAGTTGTTTCTGACTGTCCATTCCAGATCTTAAATGGCGTAGATTGCAAACCAAAGCAGGAACAAATGCTAGAAGATCATTGGTAATATTCAGTTCTGGTAAATGCAGGTTTCACATCTCATTAAAATATTTTTTTTTCATGCTATTGAAATCCAGATGATGCTGTTAAATATCTTCCAAACACTTCTAATAGATGCAAAAACAATATCTGATTGAAAACCAAATACTTGTCTTTCATAGGGATCGATTCTTCTGGAGACATCTTAATTCCTATCAGAAGAAATGTTGCTTCCAGAGAATAATTCAGCACACACTGTCAAGCTGTCCCACCGAATTAGGGTTATTAGGCTCCTTTATTTAGATATAATATAAAAATGAGTTGAATCTGACACAGATGTGCTGTTTAACTTCCTCCTTTAAACTAATGAGGTACCCACTTTGTTTCTGCCTAGGGGCTGACAGGTAAACCCTAACAGATTTTAGCAAAACAAAGCCCATTTCTTGGCTCTCTCGCTCCTTCTGCGTCTCTCTGGCTTGCAGACTGTCACATGGATTTCTCTCAGCCGGCCCTGAGGGATTGCCCGACCAAAGGGAGTCTACACCTGTACACGGTGCTTGTAGAAGTACACCCTTAGATTTTACTTCTTCCCAACTGCAGACCTCATTCTTGTATCTCGGCAAATTATTTAAAACCTGTTAATTTTAAAAATGGCATGTCAAAAGTTGAAAGCAAGAAAAAATGTTCCACTTTGCTGCATTGTATCATTAACATCAGATAAGAAGAGCTTAGAAAGAGGGAAGATCAGTTCCTGCTTTTTAATGTGCTTTCTACTGATTGATGGACTCCAGGATTAAAGCTGTGTAGCAGTTTTGAGTTTGCTTCTGTTTTACGGCGCACCTTATGTTCTCGGTACTTGACAAGCCATGAAAGCGGTAGCCTTAATACATCATCCTGGATGTCTTTAGTGTTAATAAGGAAAGGTGGTTTGACAACAAAGCGGTGAAGTGAGCTAGCTTTTTCCTGGAAAAAAACGTGGTCTGATTGGTTTGACTTCAGATAAAATTGTTGTTGCACAGAAGGAGGCTCACTTCTCCCATGTTTAATTACTGGCTCAATTTCCCATAATTGAGCCATTAATGTGCCATCTTTAATACTCTTTCACATAGAAAATAACTGTAGATTAGTGTTTGGGTGTTTATTCCCTAATTGTAACTATTGCTGCCAAGAATTGTGAGTATGTCCCAGGCCTCTGTGTTTTTTCTTTACCGAGTGAAGTGCTGAATGAAACGGTTGTTGCCATTGACGACGGGTAATCTTGCTTTTTTTCTTTCCTGTACAAAGGAAGCACTTCTACGTGTTGCCTTTCTCAACAAAACCAATGATCAAGGTATTGATGTCATTAATTGCTGTATGTGTACTCTGTTTTCTTTGCTGTGGGAAGTACTCCGGGTTCAGCGCTTCTGTGTTTAGCCGTCTCTCCTTCCTAAACGAAATTATTTCAGCCATTAACTCTGTACCGCCTATTTATTTTATTTTCTGTAAGAAACAACTCGGACTCTGTCTCGTTTCTAGCGCTCATTCAAAGATGGCCGTTCGTTCAGAGCCTGAGGATGTTTATTTCTGTTATAAAGGAATGTTTCTATTCCCGTCGCCACATGCTTGCTTAGGATTGCTCCCCAAGTCATAAACTCTCTGCAATCAGCTGATCAGCCTCAAGGATAACTTTCTACTAATCGCCAGAAATTTACCATTTTATTAAAATGTGCTTTGGATTGTATTGTGTGGGACTGCATCTAAATCTGATGACATAGAGGGGCTGTTTTGGAATAAAACCAACCGCATTTGAATTGAACCGCATTTGTTGCAAATTGAAAGTTGAACTGAATATTGCTTAAAATGTGCTCTGAAAGGAGAGTGAAAATAACTTGACTGAAATATGACTGTCAACTCTGAAGTGTTCTTTGCATTGCGCACGTCATTCCTTTGTAAATTGGTTTGGCACGTTTTTGAGTTTTTTAGTATCGCACAACGTTACAACTTTTCAATGGATTTTCAGCTCCTTTCCCGCATTTGTCTCAAGGTTATCTCTACCTTCCTGCTTTATCACAGAGGTTGGCACACTGTTTAATGTGGAGATAGGAGGGGGGGGAAAAAAAGCCCTGAATCAGTTGCATATCCTTTGAGAGGAAATGGAAAGGCAGGAGTCTTCCCCTCCGCTATCTCCCGACACACTTACAGACAACATGCTTGATTCCCTTTTCTCTGAACTGGGGCAAATTTCAAACAAATCTCCACCCGCCTATCACATCCTGTCCTTTTGCAGTTTTCACTGGGAGCAAGCTGAAAGGCTGGAAAGGAGAAGAAGAAGAAGAAGAAGAAGAAGAAGAAGAAGAAGAAGAAAAAAAAGCAAGGCGAGAAGAAGTGGAAGAGGAACGGTCTCGGAAATGACCTAAAAACAACTCCACGTGGACGATCTCTGCTTCTCAAATACGCCAGGCCAGGACCATCAAATATTTACCAAAAAAGCTGTACCCGATCACGGCTCCCGGAGGGGGGAGGAGGGGGCAGCAGCGGATGGAGTGTTTGAAATGGGGAAAAAAAAAAAAAAAGTCTTTGAAAATGATTCATAAGCATCTGTGCAGCAGTACACGGGGAGCACTTTCTTACCCCGGCTTTTGACTGATGATGGGGGAACGAAAGAAAAACACTTCCTTTCTTTCCGCTTGCCCTCAATTCAGCTGAGTGATTATATGGGCCGGTACAGTGTCTTTCAGTGTGACGGATGCTCGCTGTAATTCTTTCACTGTGCCGGGATCATGAGAGAGCATTTGCATATGTATGATCAGGCTGCACAATGAGTAATCTTGCCAACAAGTGTATTGATTCACTGCACACGAGTGACTTAAGCCCTCAAGCCCCATTTCACATAGTCTTTGCAAATTAAGGTACATTCCGGGATGTTTTGTTGTGCTGGATTACTGTTAGTGGGCACATGATGAAAAAGAAGTGTAAAAAAAAGAGAAGGAACTGTATAATTCATAAGAATGAGAGTCAAAGTGCTCAGTGGTGCACAACGAAGCTTTTTACTGCAATTGGAGAGAAGTTTCCTGCGCTGCAGTTCTCCCGCTGACCACCAGATGGCTCTGAGGGGCTCCAACACTTGTGGGAAGAGAAGGAAATGGATTATTTCAATTGAGCGGCCTTGTAAACACACTGCTGACAGTTGTTAAAGACGATTATAAAGAGGAGGCATTGTCCAAACGCGAGCGCCGAGGAGGGGGCTGCAGTCTCCACCGCAGAGGTGAACATTTTTGATTTCCCCATCATCAAGCAGGAGCCTTTACAAATTCCGCTGTCTTAAACCCTTCAAGCCGCTTGACAGCATAATAGCCTCGCTCACTCTCATGTAGGCAATTATTGTAGCTTTTAATTGCATTGTTGTGCGAGTGACGTCCCTGTCACTCAGCTGCGTCTGCCTGGTGTTCATGCGGAGCGTGCGGCTGTCACTCAGACCTGCCAGGTGTGCGTCTGTTGGCACTGGAAAGCGGGAGTGGCAGCGACACGTCTGATCGGCTTGTACGCCGAAGCGACGGCGTCTGCGAGGTGACAAGGCGTTGGTGATAGAGGCTGATTCGCCTTTCTGGAAGTGACACGGTGCCGCCGATCACAAAGTGGACGTCATCCGGATATGGAAAGCACAAACATTGCTTCTCTTCTCCCGCTTTGGTGTCTTGTAAGATTGCTTAATATGTATGTCTTTAGGTCATTGTTAGCTGTCTCTAAACACTGAAGGGATCTCAATCGGAGACAGACGAGTGACTAGGCCATGCTAACACATGAATATGTTGTGATTTCTTATTAAACTTACTTTTATTTTGGGCCATATCAAGATCATGAATGTCCTCAAATGGCTGGTAATGACAGAAAGTATTGATAAAACCCATTAGCAAACTGATAAAATATTAATAAGTAGCTGTCTCTGCATTTTATAGGGGCTGAAAATTAAATAACTTTTCACATTGATGTAATTTATGTGGTATAAAGATAAAAACGGCTTTGAATTGAGTGATAAAATTGCTTCTCTTCTCCTGCTTTGGTGTCTTGTAAGATTGCTTGATATGTATGCCTTTAGGTCATACATATCAAGGAACAAAAATACGAATGCACTTCAAGGACAGGACTAAACACTCCTTAAGGTGACCTGTGTGTAGAAGTTGGATACAGTTTATGTCCAACACCAGGTAGCAAACTGGGCACTCCACTAGCATCCCTGCAAAGTGTTACATATCCACTTAGACACATTGATATGCCCATGCTGAGAAATTTAAGTAATGTAAATTTAAAAAATATCTGCAAAATTGAATTTAAGAATGCAGTTTCTGGCTTGAAATATATTAGTGCACCCCAGATAAAATGGCTAGAAGTACACAGAATGTAATCTTGAAGGACAATAAATTTGGAGGCCATGGCTGACGACAGAGTGAACATCATAGTGAGATCCAAAGAGGTGCTCTGCCCATTACAACAACTGTAGTAGCTCATGAGTTTGGTAAATGACTTAAAGAGATGTCAAAATAATTTGAAAACCAGGGCCAAAATGTTTAGGTCTGGTTGGTAAAGTGAGTTTGCCCTGAAAGCAGACCGGAAGTTACTAGAAGAAGTCTCCAAAAACAGTGAAATTGTCAAGACCAAAATAAACATGCAGAAAAACTCAAATCCTCATAGAAATGTCACAATAGCCCCAAAAGCAGGCTGTTCTTTCTTTACATGAAAGTTAACCAAATACAGCGTTTTAAAAAAATTAAAGCTGAAGCAGACCTGGACCCTGAAACATCACAATGACCTAAAACATAGCAGGGAGTCAGCCAAGGACCGGCCGAGAAATAAGAAATAAAGTCCCGGGCTCATTCAAAGTCCACATCATCACTGAGATGCTGTGGGGTGAGTAGAAAAGAGCAATACATCAAAAAAAGTCGAAACTCAAAGCTCAAAGAGAGCAGAAAGTGAACTTTCTTCAGACTTATGTCAGAGACTGGTAGACGTCTACAAGAGGCGTCTCAATGAAGTTAATTCAACTAAAGGGAGTAAGACCAGCTGTCGGGTGGTAGGGAGTCGAAACTACTTCCTTTGATTAAATAAAGAAAACAACAAAGTTTGATTCAGTTTTTTTTTTATCTCTAATTAAATCACCGTCCTCACTTTCATTCATGTTGAACTTTGATTTGTTTCAGACTTAACATTTAACAGGGTAGATGTTATATTTGCTATGGGTGCAGCAGACAGATTTAACTCTTTAAAGTATTGGTTTATCATTGGTTGTCCCTGTTGCCGTTTCCGTGGTTACCTCTGACTCCTGTAAGGGTTTTTCTCGCTCTCATCATCCTCGTCTTTGTCTCCTTTATGAATGTTGTGGCCTGAAGCACGTTGGACCCATCCTGCCAAAGCAAACTGGACCAAATCTGCCACTTACACTGCAAGGCAACCAGACCCACTGGTTTACTGTTTGTCTATGCTGCCAAAGTCATAGTTGCACGCACAGCAGCCCTCCAACTACGTTATCTCTGCTACACATTCCCAAACATGGTGGCTACATTTCCAAGTATGACAAAGAGGAACAGCTGAGTCATAGACTTTGGAAAACACACACACACACACACTCTCTCTCTTCCTCCGTTATTGGTTTTGTCTTTGTGTAAGTGACAGAATTTTGTCAAAGAGGAGCATCAGGCTGTTGTAAGTATATAGTCTGAACACCACAAAGCAAAACCAGTTTAATGAGGTCATAAACGTTGCATGCATACGATCATTGTGTCTAGAGGAAAAATTTGTGCCCAAACTGCACACAAGTGTGGGTGTTTGACAGTAAAATTACCAGTCAAGTGTTCTTCGCTCTGTCTTTTTCTCCTTTTTCTTTTTTTTTTTTATTGTGGGTTTTCTCAAACTTCCTTTGCCGTTCGCTCCCCAACTCGGCCCTCCATTCAATCTCCGCGCTGAGAGACAAATAGCGGGTTATTCTGTTTCCTCATAGAGTGATAACAGGCTTCGATGGGTAGAAAGTGTAATTTGTTTCCAAATTTAAGCTAGAGATGCATTAGCATCTCACAAGAGGCACAAGCCCTGCAGAGATGCAGGCAAGAGGTGGCGTAAAATGTCTCGCTCTCGAACAAAAGAGCAAAAAGACTGGTAAAGAGCAGGTAGAAATAGGGCAGCCAGCCCCAGCATATATTGAAGTATATTTTTGTACTTTTATAGGATCACTTTGTTTTTCATAAATAGAAGGTGGCCCTCCATCCAAAAGAAGCATAAAAAATTCTCCAATTGCTCTTTTCCAAAAACATGATAGTTTTTTTTTTAATCTCTGTCCAGTGTTGACAGTGTTGAGTTGGTGATTAACAATCCAGTTTCAAATAAATGTAAAATAGTCTGTAAATTTGGCGCCAAATCAGAACCTTGATTCAGATGCTAATTTCAGCGCAGTTATCCAGCTCCCATCCTAAACTAAACCCAAGAAAAAATGTAGACTTAGTCTGATTATTTTAATATGCAGTTCAAGTTTCTGTTGAAACGCTGCATTTTATAACAAGTTTGAAATTTGTCTTTCCTTCTTTTTTTTCCTGCTCTGGTTTCCAGAGGTGCTGTTCAAATATGGTTAAGCTGAGTGGTTTATATTTTAATAATTCATGCAGAGAAGTTTGTCTTTAGTTCTTGTTGTAAAAACCTAGTGGGGGGGAAAGATCCTGAAAAGACTTTAGTGATTTCTCCTGGGAGAGGATGACTCCACCTCATTAAAAACAATTCCCGTCTCTTAGGCGTACGTTTTCATCAGCAGCAGCCATCGCTGGAGCAGCACAATGACGCCTCCTGTTACCGTAGCGCTTCTGAACTCCACTGCAGTCAGTCTGACTCAGACAACCTAGCTGACAGTGGAAGAAGAAACAACAACAACAACAACAACAACAAAACACATCTCCAGCCTGATTCTTAGGACCAGTGTCTTACTGCTTTCCCTCAGCCGTGTTTGCAGCTAGGTGTCAGAGCTTTGCGAGCGCCGCATGAATATGCAAAGAACGGGGACTTGCCAAGCTGCCAAACGCACGAGCGGAGCAAAACTGGTACAGCACAGCCTGAGCTATTGTGGAGATCTGAGCCTGTTCCACTGAAAAGCACACGTGATTCATTTTTTATAACAAGCCGAGTGCTCAGCCGCCTACAAATGGGGCGATCAAAGAAATTCTCCATTTAATGCATTCGTGCTTCCGAACTGTTGTGAATTTCCTCCGTCCATTGCCTTCTTACGCTCCTAGCTAATAGGGGTCCACGGGGGCCTAAATGTGCCTGTGAAATGCAATTTTGCTCGGCCACATTTTGTTTTCAGCAAAATGGGTCTTAATGCACTCATTTTTCTTTACCATGTTCAGAAGCGCTCGAGGCACATTAGCGTGGTAGCGAATTAATTTTAGGTGCCGCTCCTCCGTTTTTCTGATGCAATGATGGAATGTTTTTTTTACTTTAAATCTATATCAGATTACACAAACAATTACAACAATGCAGCTAAACGACTTATCCATTTATGTCTGTGGGCATTTATTAATTTCTTTTTCCACAAACAAGAAGTAGATCACTCAGGCTTCAATTTGTGCGCTTCTAGACCCAAATGTTTACAAAGCTACTTACCAGCACTTCTCTGTGGGGAAATCCAAGCTTGTCTTGTTTATAAGAGAGGCAGAAACATAATTTGAATAAGCTTTTAATCTGTTGAAAAATGATCCAAAAGACTCAGCTGCCACTGCCTTCCATTGCAGGACACAATCTGCTAGCGATGAGGGGGGGCTCTGTGTCACTTTGTGGCGAAACAAGAGGAAAGTCTGAGCAAGGAGAGGGAAGGCAGCGGGAGAGATGGCGAACCTGCGGCACTGCGTCGGTTTTGAAGTGCTTCAAGGAGATTAGAGGTTGCGCTACAAAGCGAGAGATACAACAATGAACGCCTCGGCTTTGACGCTTTTAACAAAGGCAGCCATCATTTACAAATGTCAAATATTCCCAGGGGTGGGAGTAATGAATCGCATGCACTCATGTTGACTTTTTCAGGTGTTTTTAAATATCAGCAGGAGTGAAACTTGAGAAAAACGAACGCCGAGCTACGAAGCCATTCGCAGTCTGAGGGATTAATGTGAATTTGAAGGCGGCACGGCATTTATCCTATTAATACTGAAAACAAGGAGATCGACTGAAGATGAAGCATAGATAGGATTAGTAGATCCATCCGTCCGTCATATGAAGATCCACCAGGAAGTTCTGGCTATTTCCTGAGGTCTCCTCCAAGTCTGACTGGCCCCACATTGAACCGCTACCCAATAACAAGTTTAACTCTAGCTGGATCATGTCTAGTTTGGTTCTAGCCAATTGGATTGTGTCCATTGGCAGTGAGCAGGAGCTGTGGTCAACACTGATGTAATTTTGTGCATGTACCCTTGAGCGGGCAGTTTCTCTGAAATTTCTCAGTGTAGTTGTCGGTTATGGGTTGCAAGTTGACACTGTATCCTCACTTTCGCCACAATTGATAAAAAGGTTTTTACCTCAAGGTTTGATCATTGCCAGCTCGCCATTTCGCCAACTTCTACAGTCCCCTCACAGATTCCACGAATGCGGTCTACTGCCAATCAAATCGCTTCCATGCAATTTCCAGCTAGTCTGCCTTCTACCTCCCCTGAGGCGGTTCCAAAAGACAAGAAGGAACTATGCAGGATATGCAAATTGCGACAAATCTGAACAGGGTTGGCTGGGAAAGAACTGGTTAAGCCACACCATGGTGAAGGGTTCTTGTAGTAGGTGCCCTGAACAAACACTACTGATTCCTTTCAATTCTGAGAAACAAGGACATTGTTCTCATCTTCTCACCCACTTGTTTATGTCTGTAGCTTGTAGAAATGTTGGGATCTGGATTCTTTTTGTCTGGTTCGGAAGTTTACTTCCTGTCAGAGCTGCACCTCGTTCACCTGCAACCCATCGGAGCTGCTGGTTATAGGGAGCAGTCATTCTGCACTTGAATGTAGACCCTAAGTGGAAGTCCAAAGCCCTCTGTAAGTCTTTGATTTATGTTTCCTCTCTTCACACTTCGCTGTTTATTGGTCTCTTCCACGATTCATTAGTGAAGCTCCTCTCATCAACTCCTGAAAGACAATCCTCTGGAGATCATCAAGAACACAAACAATTTTCTAACATGGATTACTCACCCAGCCATGTCCTTTGTAGCTCCTTCCCTCACTAAAGATGTAACAAAACTTTACACTTACTTGCATTTTGTTTTCCACCCTCCAACTCTCTGTTGACCCTCTAGAAATAACTCGCCTCTCCACCACAACATGGACCAACACACTTTCGGATTCAATCTGCAGTTCTCTCTCCCTTGCAGATATTTAATTAATATATAAAAGACCCGTCCAGTACTTTTGAAAACACGGTGTTTTCTAAAGTATCGGCCTAAAACCGTCTTTGTGTTTTCTGAGGGTTTTACTTTATGTGGGTGAAAATTACTCCGAAAACCATAACAAGCACACGCAATTTGATAACAGGCATCGCCTGATATGATTCACACGCCGATGATTCATTAAAATTAATAAACTTGAAGGCAATTTTACAGTGCAGTACGACGATGCACCACTTGTCATCGTTACACTTCAGCTCACACTAATGACGTTCATTACTCTGCAGCCTCCTCTGTTTCTTGACAAGAACAGATATTTATTACCAATCAGCGTTTCTGCAGAGCGGACTAACGACGCAGCTCCAACACGAGCTAACTTGGTTATAAAAGCTGCTCTAATGTTCTGACTATCCGTCACATAAAGGGTTCATAGCTCCATCATTAGTTTCGAAAGACACACCTAACTCAACTCACATCTCTTCACTAAACATTTCTTTCTCTTGCTGACAATCCTTCCATCTGGCGGTTAGCTGAAATGCTAGGCTAATGTTAGCATGTTTACTCTGACACATTTCTGTGCAGCTCTAGCTGCACAGAAACTTTCAGCAAAGAAGGTATTTACAAACTTAGTGTTTACTTCTAAGTCATAAAAGTTTAAAGACAAAAGCGTGTGCTTCGCCCCTCAGTGCGAGTGCAACTGGCGGGGCAGGAAACACGACACTGATTATGCAAGCTCATATGTTTTTGCTCCTTAATTTTCTGACTCAAAATAAATGTGCTCACCCCCTGCTGCAATTCAAATTTACTAAGTTATTAAACTGTTTTTTTATTTTTATTTTACATAACTTAAAAAAACAAACAAAAACAAAACAAACAAAAAAACCCCAGCCTCTTCTTGGTTTTATCCAACTGAGCCCATATGCCACAGTTTGGTTTTGAAAAGTCCTATCATCTCAGCTTGACTATTTAGTTGGACAGTTTACAGGTATGGGCAAGAAAGCTAAAATTAATCTGAATCAGCTTTTTAAGAGTTGGTGTATCACTCACCATAAATCAGATTAAAAAAAACAAAACAACAACAGTGGATAACTATTCTTAGGATTCCAAACCCAGATTTGAGCAACACAATCACTTTAGGATTTTATCCCGGTTACTGGACCGGGACATCTCAATTAGCTTGTGATTGGGATTTGGTTCTTCGGGAGATGATCCATATCTCAAAGCTGCAATGCAGATGAGCTGGTAAATGGAGAATAAAATCCTTAAGTGGTATAATTTGAAGTCCGTAATAAGCGAAGTACAAAGGACCCTGCAAAATCAAGAAAAACTAAGTCCGAACGTTACCCTGAACACACCGTCCCCAATGGAAACATTATAGTTGCAGTAACATGCTGCAGGAATAATTCAAAAGGGGCTGGGGAGCTCATTTGACTTTGATTGGAAGAAAGATAAACAGAGAAAGAGGAAATACTGACAATTAAAACATGAGAGAGGTTAAAACAGACCTAAGACAGCCAGAGCCCCAAAGGAACGGTTTACATCAAAGCATAATCAGGTGTTAGAATGGCCCACCAAGTTAAAACCATAAACCATTTGGGAATCTGTGGCAAAACATCACATCCTCAATTGAGGTATTTTATAAATCTAATTAAAATGGGGACAAGAATTCAGTCCCTGAATGTGCGGAGCAGCAAAGGCATACCCCCCACAAATCACGCACCTGTAACTGAGTTGGAAGGTTGCTCTACAAGTGCTAATTTAAGGGCGTAATGCAAATGCAGGCTGCACTTTTCAGACTTTTTGCATACATTTCATCCATTAATAGTCCCCCCAAAAAGTCTTCCAACCAAGTACATCTAATTTTAGAAGCAGTTTTCTTGGTGGGAGTGTAATAAACCATTTAAACGTTAACATCTATAAAGCTGTCATGCTGTCATTTATCAAATCTTATCAGACGGAACCTATTAATCAAACATAAAAGAACTGTAAATCAAGTCCAGATAAATTATCCTGACATTTAAATACTTACTAACCTTGACATTTTGTGTAGGTACAAGCAGGAGGTCCTGATGGAGACGACTGTATTCCTTTAAATCCGTCTTATCTACATTGCAAGGAAATCAGACGCTCAGCCAAATAAAAATAAATAAATAAAATGCGTGCAAGACATAAATTATATTTGTACTCATAACAACAGTGGTGATTGGCAGTCATGCAATTATATAATAGTGGTTATGATTGATTAAGCTGGCATGTGTCATCGCAAAATGCTATCAGACAATCAGAATACGCGAAGGTGAAAGCAAACAGACAATTGCTTAGGGTCAATTTTCCCTACTAATGTGAGCACTAATTTTAAATATGAACAGCCAATATATTATTTGCAGTTGCCAGGATAGATAGGAAACAAGAAGCGTGACCAGATGAGTAATTCTTGTCTGAACCGGATAACAGGGGGTCTGTTTGTCTTATTGATTTTGTAAAGAGTCATCGATTTGTTTGCAATGTCAGTGAAGGGTTTGTGATTCTAAGTTTGGTCTACAATAAAGGTTTTTGGTGTGTTTACTTGTTTTTTTATTTTTTTATTGTTTAATCATAAACATTGACCTTTACCGAGACAACTGAGGCCCACAGTGCTTTGAATGTTGTTCTTGGTTATATTTTCACCTTGTGGATGAAATATCCACAAAGTGGATATTTCCATTTCGGAGTAATTTTGATTGGCAGGCCCACATGTGGAACGGTTCCCTACCATTTCGTAGTTTTGTCCATTTGCAGATAATGCTTCTTAATTCTCTGTTGTCCCATTCCAGATGTCAATAAGTTCAATTGCAGTTTGTTAATTTTTTTTCACCAGATTGCTTTTCAAGATCTTTTAGCTTCAGCTAGTCATACAGATTCTTTTTAAGTGAGTCTTAATCGTTGAGATGTGTCAGAAATCAATAAAACTAAAACAGAAAAACATCTGTAAAGGGGAATTCTATTGAAAACTAAGTCCAGAAATGTCAGAGAAACAGTTTAAATGTATCTAAAAGTAGGGAATTTCCATGTTGACACACCTGGTGTTTAGCTAACAGCGCAACTTAAGTGGGAAAGTGGCCGCTAGCTAAGAACATTACATACGGAGGTGAACTGACCAACTAAAGCAAAGGGGTTAATTGTCAAATAGAGAATTTTTAACACTATTTTGGAGCAATTTTTTAAAAACAATGTAAAAACTTTGACAAAAAGCTTTTAAAAAGTAGCCAGGTTGCGATCCAAAAGAAACAATCATTAGCTACAGTTTGTTCTGCTGTGAAAAAAGATTGCAGTTCTGTGTGTACATAAAAAGCTAGAACCATTTCCTTCATCATTCTGCATTTGCTGTGACAAGCTTGAGATAAATTGGCTGAAATGCCTGAGTCATGTAGATACGGTGTTTGAGGACAGATTGCATTGGGCTAATTACCATTTCAAGAGACAACAAAACAACTCTTAGCGCTTGACAAATTTAGACAATAGACCATTAAGAGCACTTGAAATCAGCGAGTTATCATCAAGACTTTTTTTTCGTCTTCCCGTCATATTTATTTTTTATTGCAAAAATTCAGTGTGGCGAAGGGGAGGGCTGGTAATCATAAGCAGCCAGCATGCAGCTGAGTTTTCAGAGGGCAGAATTAAACTTGCAAATTTCTATCATCTGTGATTAATGCCAATCCATATTCACCGCAAAAACAAAATTAATGTTGAACCCACTCAGGGAGAAAAGATGGAAATCAGGGCAGTTCCTGCAGAAGCCGAGTGCAGACGGAAAAGACGGCTGAAATGAGGATTTTCTTCCAACAGCACTTGTTGGGCTGCTGTAATTCCTCAGCTCTGATGTGTGTTTGATGCCGGTAACAATTACATGGACAAAAAGACACAAAATGCACACACACACACACACACATAGAGCACTTTATTGGTATTCTTGATCGACAGTGTTCCGCTTCAGTGTAACTTTCACATTAAGTTCCAGTTGTGATAATAAGAAGGGCACCAAATGGGAATGTGTCCTAAATTTATCCTCCCATAGGGATTAGAAAGCTGTTTCCATTACATTATGGAGGGAGGAAAGGGGTGAGGTGGGAGGAGGGGAGTCCCAATAGGGTAAAGAAAAAAAAAAAGAACAACCAAGCGGGATCCAACTGTGAATTTGCAGGAGTTCGCATCAGGGGAAATCAGTCTATGTGAGCACCTATGTCGCTGCAGTTTAAGCACTGCTTTAGGTCAGGGATTATTGATCACAGTGATTTACCTCAACCCGTTTAGGTTCTGGCAAGGCTAAAATCCTTTTCATTTGCACAATTTCCAAGAGAGATACTTAATGCTGAGAGGCATCCGGCCTCCCTCGCTCTGCTTCTGCTGCTTCTGTAGCGCTCAGCCATTAAGCTCTGCTGCCTTAAAGTGTAATTATGACTTAGCGATGTTCTCCAGCTCAGATATGTACCAAAGCAGATGGAATTGGCTACTAGTAATATTAAAAACAGCAGGTCATTTTTTTTAGAGATACAGGACATTGATTTGATCCTTCCTGAACTTTGTCATTTTTCTTCAGCAGGCCTTAATGAAATCCAGTGCAACTAATTGCCATGTTATTAGTACAGATTATTAGTTATATTTTGGTTATTTACTTTTTAAAGGTATCATTTGGTGTCAACGTGTCTAGCCTAAGCTAATTTGCTATCTGTTTTGTTTATTTTGAGGATAAAAATATGGTGTTTACCAAAAGCAATTATGCACTACTTCTTGTTTGTCCATCGCATCAAACCCCAATAATACATTTAGGTTTTCAGTTCTAATGTGACAAAATATGAAAGTTAAAGTACAAGCAATACTTTTGCAATACTTTTGAGGTACAGAGGAATTAAGGCGCGATTATCCTCTTTGAATGAATAATGAAGAATACCCCCGCCAGTAAGTGCCCTTGATGATTATTGTAAAGGCTTGTTTTCCTTTCCCTTCACCGGCTAATTTCCTGCATACTGTGGTTATTTATGCCGTTTCTTTGCGTGCGACTAATGCCAACAACCTCCTCTTCAAAGTTCACCTCGGCCTGCGTGTCGGCGCCGTGTGCCTATTTTCCACGCTGATAATTGACCACACACCACGCCGTACATCTCCGTGATGAATTATGGCTCTCACTACCATCACGTCTCGGCTTCGCGTTTACCTCAGAGATTGCATCCTTGAAGAGCCTCGGAGGCATCAGATAGCGAGGCGCGTTCAGTCGCATTTCATTTTGTGCCCGACTCATCTCGACATGACACCCCCCACTCCTCCCCCTAGTCCGGGTGACGTTTGGCGTATGCAGATTGGACTCGCAAAGTCAGGAGATAAAATATTGTTTGTGCCTTTTTATTTGTGCATACATGTGCTCGGCTCAGGCAGATAACAATGCTGGGGACAAGACAAGAGATGCGGCTTTGCAGATACGATGCCGAGCAAGCATTGCAGAATAAATGCAAAAACGAAACCAATAACGCATGTTGGTATCTCAGACTATATTTTCTTGTTCTTTGAGACCTTGTCCAATAAAGGATTGTTTAATAGTCTCTTCTGACAGAAGAAAAGGGCTCCCGACACCAACCAAGCCCCCTGAGAGAAACATATCGAGGCGGGGTGGGAAACCTGTGTACACTTTCGATGATAATCCTGTACCTGACAAGCAGCAAGGCACAGTTAACATCGTTACAACCACACTCAGGGGAGCAGAAAAGCTCGCCGTGTCTGTGTGGATGAAGTTGTGTGGGTGTTCGTCGGGGATAACAACGGCCACATGTTGTCAAAGTGAAATTGTCCCCTCATAAAGCCATCATGCTGTGCCAGGAGTGGCCCCATCATTGCAGCCAATTAAAAATCAATTAATCAGCTCAAAGTCTTTGCGCCCGCTAATGGACTTTGAGTGCTTGGAGTGATAAGACCCATGGTTGGCATTGCTGCTCCTGCACCTCCGCAACAGTAATGTTTCAACAAAAAGCCCCCCTTTTTAATCGTTGGATCTGGAGCAGACAGAAAGCAATTTGTTCAGGGTTATAAGTTAATTAGCTTTTACCTTGTGTGTTATTTCCAACTAAAACTTTGGAGTAGTTTCAAAATGTGTTGTGTTGGATGCAGATTAGGAATACAATAATAGACAATGAAATTATATAACAGAAGGGGCTTAATTAGTTTTTTGCCAACAGAAGAAGCTGACCAGAGAGAGCTAGCTTAGGCTGGCATAAAAATTAAAATCAAACGGGGATAATGTTTTGATACTGTGCATAAATCAGAATATCCCGAGTCCGTTTCAGTTCTTTATGCAAATACAAATGGTTTTAATAGGACATAGGACTTATTTGTTCTACTTGTGCTCATGTTGTGAAAAATCTGTTTAGATTACAGTAAATACTGTAATTGGCCTCAACCCAGTTGTTTTATGTAAGAGATACCTGGAGAGTTTGTTTGCTGTGTCAATACTTTTCAAACTTTTATGGTTTTGTTTCTACTAGTCTTTCGTATGCCTAGTATACTGAACAGAGTAGAGGGTGTTCATTGTTGCACCACTGACACCCAAAGCTACTCGGTTGGCTATTGCAAAGCAGCCAACCGAGGAGCAGCATTTATTTTTCTTGCCGCTTATTGGCTGTAATTCCAAGAGCGGAAATAAGGAAAACTGCAGGTATTGGCTTAAAGCGGCAGTACTAAAACAGTTTTCACAGTGGATATTGATGTGTAGTAGTGTATCCTTGGTATGTGAACTATTAAAACAGGAAGTTATAAGAGATTTATAGGGGGCGTCAAGTATTTGCAAAATTTAGCTATTTGCGGGCCACTGTGGCCCCTAATCCCTAAGGATACTGGGAATCCACTGTATTACAAGGTCTATACTAATTGGTACATTGTGTTACTGCTGGGTGGAACCCTCTTTCTCCTTAAAACTGTCTCAACTACCTCTAAACACCTACCATTCATGCATTGTTTTGCTAGCTTGCCATCAACTGACTGTACAATAAATCCATCCTCCTACATAAATAATGCATCTACTGCAGAGTTATGTTTAAGCCTTCATAAAATCTGAACAAACTCCGACTGATTTTACGCTGCTTTCATGCCAGGAGGTAATATTTTGAGTTCTTTCCGGTGATTGATGTTCAATCACTGTTCTGCTCCTCCAACCCCGTCACTTTGTCCACGCACGAGCTGCGTCGCAGCGCGCCGCCTCGACAGTTCAAGCTGCGACGTCACATCACATTACGAAGAATGACCTTTGTCTGCGCTGTAACGCGAGCCCCAAGTCTGTAGTTAATCAAAGGCGATTAGTTCAATTTACCAAGTCGGTTTGGTAATCAGCGCACGGCGGACTAGTGACGCAAGGCAGAGGTCAAACAGAGGGCCTCGTCTGTCGTCAGGGCGACGTTTGAGGGGTAAATGTTGACAAAAGGTCAAAAAGTCAACATCTGCAGAAATATAGGGTTGTTTTCAGTCTAAACTGCGTTTTCAGTCTAAATGCTTTCCACCTTTGAGTCGGTTAAGTTAGAATAAAACCCACTCCCTTGATTTATTCCCTCGTTTAAAAATTTCCTAGCAGTTATGATCTCATGTTCCGGCTCCACGTCAGTTTGCATTGCGGCGGAGGTGTTTTGATGGTTACTTAATATTTTGGACACGTTAGGTCCTGCATCTTCCAACAGAAGAGCCGACTCTCCCTGTCACACTCACCCACTCTCATCGTGTAATGTGCGACAGCGTTCAGATAAACTGAGATGGATGTGCGATGCGACAGCTGCTGATAAAAACACTTGGCAATGATTTGTCTTGGCGAAGCTGTCACGACTGAAAGTCTACTGTAAACCTTTGCCCCGTGTTTCTTTGTTTCACTCGAGGGCCTGCGTCTGCAATCTCCTGTGCAGACTGTTGCAAGACTTTCATTAGAGGTGCGCCTCAGCCTAATTTAGTTATTGATAGAAAGTTGTTCGGCTCGGCGTTTCAAGAGCCTTGCCCAGGGCATCGGCTCCCTCTGCCAATTAAATGAAAGCCATTTAAGACCATTAAAGCAAAATTAAACAACTGAGCAAAGGGTGATTGCCACAGGTTAGAAACGTCACCGTTAAGATGAACATATCCACTGAGGAGGGCGTTCTGGGAACAACCAATCCATAATGGCCCCCAAAGCAAATTACACCTGAAGGTTAATGGATAAAGTGGGCTGGTAGTTTAAATTAACATAGTGTTTAAAAGCCTTTTGATGGTTTATCTGACAGCGTACTGCCAGGTGAATTGTAATTCTTAAAAATATCTAAATTAAACTCTGACTCTGCAGTGTTACGGATATAATGTTTTAATGTAAACTGAACGGTAATAACCAATTCATATTCGAGTATATTTGTATGAATATGCAGCACACCACTTATGTGGAATGATAAGAATTTCCTTCCAGTTTTTATGTCATAACTCCAAAACCTTTCCATGCCCAGATCTCCACACTTTGCTTTTTTTTTTTTTTAATTACCATAATTCCTGGACTTTAGAGGACGCCTGATAAGTTATTTTTTAATAAGGCAGAAATAAATACAAAAATAGGTCGCCTCAAGCATTTTCCACATAAGTTTGTGGTGTGTTTGTTTCCCAAAGTAAAAAGATATGAAACTTAAGATATTTTACAAGAGAGATATTAACATAGATGGAAAAACCTTATGTTGTAGGAGAAAGTCTGTCTATAATTCAAGATGCAGCATGAACTGACTAGCAAACGCATTAGTGTGAGGGATCGTAAAAGTATTGTCAGAATGCAATATTTTTTGTGAGATGAAGCAAAAGGAAAAACCCAACCCATATCCCCAGGGGGCGCTATACTGCATGTTGTAACCTGAGATATTTAAACAGATTTTTTTTGTATGTACTGGTAACATACACAAATACATACTGTAAACACCCTTTATAAAAAGTATAAAATTTGACATTTTGAAAATAAACTTGCTTAATGGAAACGCATCCATTTTGAAAAAAATTCTCCTTTTTCAATGTAAAGTTTTGCCGCGAGTGTGAAATGTCCTTTTTTGGCCATATTGAAATTACTGCATTTTGCAAAACTTCGATGAAAAGACTTCTTTCGCGTCACAAGACTCATGTGATCAACAACCGGATGCTACTACCGGCGGAGAAACGAAGAAGTCGACAGGAAGTGGTAGGAGGATCACGGCTCAGCTTGCTTTTTAATGACTTACTGCACAAAAAAGCTTATTCACTTCAGATTTTAAATGCACTTCTTGTTTAACGCAATCACAAAATTGGGTTCTTTTCAACGTCAGCTGGACAGCAACAAAGTTTTGCGCATGTTTGTAATGTAAACACAACAATAAGTCGCCATCTTCATTTCCCTCCTGCGCACTAAAACCACTAAAGTTGTCTTGTTCAGTGTCTGAGCCGAACAGCCTCACACACACTTCCTCAGTCTCTCTTTCGTTGTCGCTCTCTCAATGTCGCTTTCGTCCGGAGGTCAAATCTCCCTTCGGCTTGTGCTGTTCTCTTCATCACGCACAAACCTGTTGTTCTGGCCGAAGTGTTCAGAGCTTTTGAAAAAAAAAGAAAAAAGCATCGGTTTATAGTCAGGAAATGACTGTAGTTTAAGTTCCAAAGTTTATAATGTACAGATGGTGAACTTTTTTCTTCTTGGATAGATGGATGAACGGCAGGAAAACGGATGAATTGATGGACAACTTATAGAAGGTTGGATTGGTAGACGGATGATGGGCTCATTCTTGAATAGATTCAACTTATTACACATTATGCTGCGCTGCTGAGATTAAAAGACGGTTAGATTTGCAAGGGTTCCATGTGCAAGATGAGAAAGAGGCCGCTTTAAAAGGAGGTATAGACAGATGGTGGAAAGACGAGCAAAGATAATGAAAGATGAAGCGAGACTACTGTTTCTGGCACACTGGATTCTCCAACTTTCCATCAAGTCTCAGGCAGGACGGGACTGAAAGCGAATGAACGCCTATTGAAACACATCAGAGCAGCGAGATAAAAATCACAAAGGACACATAAGCAGCCCTGCCTCAAAATCAGCATTGGATCTCATTTGACAAATGGATATCTGCCTTACAATTTCCTTTGATGGGTCCGTTAAGCAGCAGAAAAGCAGCATGCCATCGCCTCAAATATTGAAATGAAGCCTCCCGTTCTAAATTCCTCCACACCTGTACCTGATCCTTTAGATGTGCCTGGATTTATATGTTATCTTTGGGACAAATTTTGATTAAACTCGCACAGAATGCTGGCTGTGCTGAAAATTACTCTCAAGCTGTGGCACCGAGGCAGAATGTTGGAAGGAGCTTTGATCACGATGTTTGACCTTTTTATGAACTGCAAACACATCACTCATGCAGCGTGGATAGACATAAATCTTACTAATCCTCCCCCGCCCAAAAAAACACACACATCCTGACAATCTTTAGCTCATAAAACCACACTGGTAAATTGTAATAATTAATCTCATCCCTCAGGAGTGCCAAGCATGTCAACAGGGCCTTTAGTTTCCCCATTCATGCAATTCCTACAGCCGTCTTTCCAAGAGGATTTCAGAGGGAAAGATGGATGAGGGAAAATAGAGTAAAAGCTTTCACCTGATAAGCCAGAATCTCAGGCTGGAACACAGGTACACATCTGAAAAAGAATAGAAGCACACAGTGTACTGACAAAAAAAAAAAAAGAAATCCCACAGCTTGGGGAAAACTCTGCAAGTCCCCGAGAGGAGCATGAAGAATTTGGATTTAAACCTAATTTAGCATATCTGGACTGACCTGCAAATATATCTTTGCACAGATGACTCTGCCAAGAGGAGCTTACTGGGGGGAAGTTATATCAAGTTTGGAAGATGAAGATCCCACAAAGAAAGACAAGATGTCCTCACAATCTGATAGGTTTGGAAAACTTCATCACAGTCGGATGGGGACGAATATCATCAAGTCAAGATGTAGGATCCTAATAAGTATGAATGGTGAAACTAAATCAAGATGTGTTTCAATAAAGTATTAGTTCACACGGACACTTATTCAACTTTTTGAATAACTTTTCTTTCTCCCTCTAACTGTAGTGCAATTGAATTGTACAGACATTATGAGTTTAAAAAAGCTAAGATGCCAAGACAAGTAGTCACAGAGTCAGGTTGGTGAGTAGGTGTAAAGTGGATTCAGCATGAGAAGCACACTTATACACACACCATTGTGTGTCTGTTTATGGATGATTCGTCGTCTATCAAGCCATGATCTAAAACCATTTTGGGAAAAGACAAACCCAAAGAACCAGTAGCAATAAGAATCATCATCGAAACCTATTCAGCTAAATTGAGGCCAAGTATGGAACTGCATTTTTTTTCCACTTCTGGATGTTCTCTTATATTGGAAATTAGGAAAACAACCGATATAAAAATTTGGGCCGACGTCGATATCCGATAACCAATAGATATACTATAATCTTTGAAAAAAAGATTCCTGCTTCAGTTAAACTCCCCAAAACCAACCACATAACGTCCTCTCCCCATCCAGAAACAAATGGGAACAAGATGAAAATAATTATTGGTTGCTCATACCGTCCAGTTTTATTTTATGGGCCGACACTGATTTGTTAAAAAATGACTAATGTTGTCCAACACGAATGTTAGTGCATCGCTATCGGAAATAAAAGGTTCAGTGAAAATAAGTTAACATCTCAGAACTACCGTGGTTTATTAGACTCTCCCACAACCAATCCATATCTTGGAGAGTTAAATCAAGCAATTTTAAAAAAGTCTTTAAAGTTTCTAGATACAGGAAGATATTGCGCTCGTCAAGTTTAGGACTGATGCAACGTTTGCCTTGTTGCTGAAATCTGCTACACAAATAAACTTGATTGATTGATAGAAGATGATTGTGTCGCCTGAAACCTTTTGTAGCTTGTATTGTATAAGTGTGGCAAGCCAAGGATGTTTTTAAAGACTTTTTAATCTTCATTCTTGTCACAAAATAGCCTCCTAGTAAAGGCTGCAACTCATGATTTACTGCTCCATCTATTTTCCAAACCTCACCTATGATCATTATCCATGTAGGGTGACTGAGATCAGATAACCCCATCTTTCAGGGCAAGATTACAGAGACGGGTCCTCCATTTTGAGAGGAAGTAAGAAAGCTGAAGCATTTGGATCAGAATGCAACCATGAAGTCTCACAAGCGCGTCCCTCTGGGACCTACATACCTACATACACAGGGACATCTAAAAAAATGACTGAAAAAGCATCAGTTTTTGTCACTCATACCCTATAAATGAGCGCAGAAAAAAATTGAATCAATTAGCACAGACTTGGGCATTGAAAAGCCTGAAGGCAACAGGCAGAAATGACCATGAGCATCAAGCTAGCTTGAGCCCAAACAGAACTTAGAGTTTATTGTGGAGAGGGAGACGTAGAGACACCAAACCCAACAATGCAGACGACTTAAAGGCTGCTATCAAAGTAACCCGGGCTTCTATTACGTATGCCGATGTAATATTAAAATTTCCTGAGAAACTGAATTTTGGGTTTTCTTTTTCTTTAAGTCGTGATCATCAAAATTACAAGAAATCAAGACTTGAAATGTGAATCCGAGAAAATATTTTATATTACATATATATAAGTACATTCCATTACCAAAGTAATGTGTTATGTAACAAGTAGTACTGGTGACATCAATGAATATCTACATGCATTTGGGTGCTGAGAATAATTTTTATTTGATTATCAGTTAAATAGAAAATCTGACTTCTCCAAACGGGGAACAGAATCGCAATCAAGATAATAAAAACTGCAGAAACAAAAACAACAAAAAATTATTTCATGTAAAATCTTAGCATTTTAGTGAATCCATAGAAAAATAAACTAATATGCAACTGATCTGATATGATATTGTTTGTTAATGGGCTTCGAATAGAAGTAGGAAGTGACCAAATGGTTTAAGTTAGGGGTCTGAAAGCCTGGTAGTGAAGTGCTGAGCATATCTGGACAAGTTATAGAAGAAGAGCTGCGGCTCGGCTAAAACCACTCCACTGGATGATAAAACGGCATCAAGATCCAGTCCCCATCCTAGGGCTCATCAGTGCAGTCTCAAAAGACATTCCACATTTACAATCCACATTTACCACATTTTTCCACATTTACAATCAGCCAGCGAAGATAAAATTCTTTGCCGAGGTTTAAATCTCGAGGAATATAAGCTTGAGAGACTTCTCTTGAATTACTAAATGGTAAAATTGGCAATCTGCTACAAATAACGTCAAATTCAGCTTTTTTTTTTCTTTCAAAGAAACTTATGACAATGGCCTTCACTTAAAGGGATAAATGTCTTACCGATAAATCGAGTCCTCATTTTTCAAGACGATAAGGAATTAGATAGGAGAATGGCAGGGCTCTAGCAGATGGATTTAGACTTACAGTTGCAGACGAATTCAGCAGAGTGTTTCCCTGACACTCCCTCCGACTAATGCCAGAGTTGTCAGAAAGATTATCGCTGCTTTAATGTAAGGAGGTGAACCAACATTAAATCTTGATAACCATGGCAGGTAAATAAAACTTAAGTTCTCGCAAGGGGCAAAGCTTAGTTTTTTTCCTCCCCCTTCAATCCTAAAGCGCTTCCATCCTCCAAAATCGCTCCTTATCAAGTGAGGTAAAACGGACCTGGCCTTCGCTTTGGAATCTTCTAATTTGCATTCCAATCATTTTTATTTTCTCATCTGTGCAGGGGCTAATGCCAAAGCTAATGAGAATTAGCCGCTCAAGAGTCTCCGGCTAAGTAAATGGTATTTAATTCCTCAGATTCATGGATCTGAACTTTCATCTCTTCTGAAACCACTGCAACAGGACTGAAAGCATACAAGTATTCACACCCCTGGCAGGTTGAGGAGTTGAATCATTTTTCAAGCAACAAAGTAGTTTTTTTTTTTCTGTCGGGAAATGAAACAGACATCTCTTAAAAGAAAAATAATTAAGGAAAATGTGAAATTTCTTAGTTTTTTTTTCTTACATTTTCTTAAAAAATGCATGCAAAACATTGTATATGCATATTTTAATAATCATTGGAAAACATTTAGTGGGCAATCTAGCCCTTTTTATAATTGCTGTCAGCGTTATTGTACGTTTCCGGTGGTATTTTGATGTTTTATCTTTAGTGATGAGCTCCACGTCTTTCATCATCCTAGTTTTTTTTTAGCTCCATTCAGATTGGAGATCTGAATGTATAAGTAAAATCTGATGATTTATCTAAACTTAAGTCTTTTAATGGTGTGAATAACATTGCATGTGTCACCATGAGGATAAATTATTAAGTTAGCATGAGTTATAGTACTTTTACAATGTGGTGAAGTGGCTGTAGATTTAATCCATGCATCTCAAAGAACAGTCTGGACATAAATCTTAATAATTCAGTCAGTACTTCAGAATTAATTGTTTGTATTACTTGTTTTTTATGTCATATATCCTGCAAGTACAGGATATCAAAAGGCCAGATCATTTTGCTTTTTGAGAAAAAAGCAACTTTTTGATAGAATAATTCATCCTTTGACTGGTGTGAAAACGTATTTTTTTCTTTCCAGCACAATATTAACAAAGTTTGCCTCTGACTGCTCACTGCTTTCACAGTGAAAACCTGGAGGAAACCAGAAAAGCGTGCTGTGACAGAACTCCCTTCACACTTCAAACTTGGATGATCAGTAAATTAGCTTTTAAAATAGCATTAGCATGTCTGCTGAATGTCACGCTGAATGATTCCCCGGCGCATTCGCCAGATTTTTGGCTGCTCTGCAGCTCGAGAAGGCATGGATGCTTGCTGCGGACATCTGTGATCGACACCACTGAAACGATGTTTCTTTTATTTTTATTCAAAGATATTATTAGATTTTCCTCAAAACAAGTTCAACACAGCATCTGCAAAACCTGCCAGGTAAGGGGATTCTCCTGTTGTGCTCTAAAGCTATCAAAACATTTCAATCGGAGCACGAATTCCCCGCATCGACACCAACACCTAAACTCTCGAGGCGTTCTGCAATATTTAAAGTGCAACTCCATAGTTTAAAGGTGCAAAACTCCACGAAAAGTCAATGTTTTCTCCTTTTCTGTGCCTTCTTCCCAAGGTATCAGTTACAACAACAGAGATGGGTCTAAGTTATTGCGTGCTTCAAGGTAGATGTGAAACAGAGCATGTATTCGTGGTGAAACATTTCAGTAAAAGGCCTTCTGGGTTGTATAGATCGGTACCAAACAGATGTAGGGTTGTTTTAAACCTCTTAGCATGCAGAACGGATAGCAGTTGAACTGAAGTTTCAAACTATGTTTAGACATGCAACTTTTGGAACTATGCCACATGAAACAAAACTTTGTTTTGATGCAGAACCACAGGAATATTTCACAATTTAAAAAAAAAATAAGTTTGGAGTGTCATTTTTAGTAAACAATTTCATATCGGGCTGGTAAAACCTGAACCTCATGATAGAATATTACTGTTTTCTTGGCACTGGGATTAATTTAGAATGAGGCAGGCATACACAGAGCAATTCAACTTCACTCTGTGAAAAATAAAGAGCTTTTCTCAAAAACATTCCTAATATCTAGTCTTATTTTGTGTCATTATATTGTCTTGTTTAATAGTCTTGCCAAGTCAGATTGGGTTCCCGATCCCAAAACTGTATCAAGATTAGGAAAATACGGAAATGTTTTTATTTGGTCTTACAAGTGAAGAACCAAGAAAAACGTTTCATGTCTACAAAGTGATCTATCACATCAACAGTACTTTAAATGCATTTTATATATATATATATAATCCAGCAAAGCCCTGAGAAACTGCAGGTCAAGTTTCTAGCTCTTAGCTATCATCTCATTGGTGCCAACATATTTTATGGACATCAATCTGTTATCTTTGGTCTCATAAACCCAAACAACAACTGTGACTAGAAAAAACCAAACCTTTAAACTGTATCGCAATTCATTTTCTTTCTTCTGTTTTTTTTTTTTAAATCATCACTTTGCAATTATGAGACAATAAAATACAAAGTCAGGATGCAATATTGGAGGGCTGTGTGTTTCTCAAGTAATTTATGAGGCAGCAGGATGTGTGCCAACCCAGCTAAAAAAAGAAATGGAAGGTTTTTACAAACGTGTCAGGGAGAGGAAGACAGAGGGAAAAAAAAAAAAAGAAAAAGGAAAAGAAAAAATCCTCCAAGTTTGATTTACAACTGGAATGGAGAGCAAAATGAATGTGAGGCTGTGAAGCTGATACCTCCCATCTGCTGTGCTGTAGGACAGAGGCGAGCAGCCATCTGTGCCCGAATCTGCTTTAACATTTGCATTTAGCTCTGAGAAACAGACAATCCAGATAACAAGCACAAGATTATACTGTCTGCTATTATAGGTACGGCTTAACTTAATATACATTGTGCGAAACATACCCTCCAATACATCTGCCAGAGGGAAGAAGTAATTTCCTTTTTCATTTTCAATGCTCGACACATTCTAATAACTGTGTGGCGTTATTATAGAGCAAATGTGGCGCAGGCTGTTTGACTGTGTTGGCCATAACCACTGCTCCTACCCATTCAATTCCAAATATTAGCATTGTTGGCAAATGTAGTAGGAAATTTGCAGGGTTCAAAACCCTTTCATACTTTGGCATAATTTTGGCTGAATCAGATGTGAGGAGAGGGTAAAAAAGCAAATCTAATCAGATCTGTCCTGCCTCACAATGAGGCCATCATGAGTATTTATACTATTACGGTGAAAAAGAAAAATAGCATTAATTAGGCATTAATACATACATCTGACAAGGCGGGGTGATAAAAAATTTAGGGTTTTACAAGAACAAGAAGACATTTTAGAAATACTGTTGGGGAAAATTTTCAAATATATTAAAGGTATTAAGGAAGTAACATATTCTGATGGGCGACATGGGCAGCCACCCAGGGCGGCATTTTGTGGGGGCGGCAAGAGTGTCCCAGAAAAAAATAAAATTTAATTTGTTTTTACAAATTTATCAGGCATTTATTACTATTTAATCTGTTTGTGCATGAAGAGTCGAAACAACAAGACATAACCACCAAAAACAGTGGTTGGGAATGGCAAGTATAAATAAAATCTTACAGTACGTAGAGAAATAATGTTTCATAACATTAATTTATTCTTACGAATGGAAATTTTAACAAAAAGACATCAAAACAGACAAGCATACTTATAAGCTGTGATGGAAATTAATCATTAAATTTTTTATTTTTTTTACTTTAGGCTATTTCAGTACTATATTTATTTAGTCAACGCATAATAGTAGCTGGTGGCACACAAACTTTTTTTCACTCTTACTAAATAAATGCTTTCCATTAGCTATTCATACAAATAAGAGGTTTGATTTGGAATAGCATCACTAATATTCTGGGGAACTTTTTTTTTTTTTACAGTGGCCATTAATTGGCAACATTAAATCATAAACAAATCATTTTTTTTAAATCTGTAACTTGGAAATGATGGTTTATTTGAGTTTCAGTTATGACTTTTCTAACTTCCTTTCCATAGTAGATAGCTGCGCTACAGTGCTAATGCAAGCTCACACATAAGCAGGAAAAAAGTGTAGATATTAAGGTTTAGAGAAGTTCATAATGCTTCAGCTATTATTTCTGTCTATATGGCTCCTTCAGCCATCTTTGTGGTTCCAACACAACATTATTGGTTATTAACAGAGAGGAGGCTAAATGTTGTCCAGCTAGATGTTCTTAAACACTACAATGCAACTGTAATCAATTGCACGCCGTCGCAACAAAACACAAAGACTCAGGTAAGCAAAGGGTGAACGACCAATGACTGTATACACCACAGACAAGAGGGACGGCAAGCAGCAATGAGACGGTGAAACCTCGATGTCACAAATCACTCTGTCCCTGGGCTTAGCGTGAGCTTCCCCACGTGGATGATTCACATTGTGAGGCGCAATTACCAGCGTGACATTTGCTTTTAATTGGGTTACCAATGACTCCTTTCTGAGGCAAAAGGTCATGTTCTGGCACAAGTCAAAGTCTTCTACCGCCCATATTTTAGAGGAACGCTGATGAAGGATGAGTCTGGCAAAAAAGAAAAAGAAAAAAATAATCACACCCGCCCTGAAAGTGACATTTACAGTCATTTACGACCTCTTTGGTAAGTGGAATTGCGTCGCCCATATGGTAAATTGTATATCAGCTCCTGTGTAAACACCACAATGTCATGTGTGAGCATGAAAGTTAAAACGTTGCCAATAAAGGCCCTGAATCACCTCCTATACAGCATCTATAACCCATCAAATCAATGAATGACTTAATGTGGCTGCAGTGGAGAGTGCTGCACTACTTTAGCTTTTAAACATGATCAAATCTGAGTTTTAACATGTGCTGAAAGTAATTCTACCGTGTCAGTTTTATAGCTAATGCTTTTAGGCTTTTTATGGACTTTTTCACCTCATCATAGCCACTGCCAACTTGAAGCACTGATGCATATTAATATCAGCAAACCACAGTACATGATTTCTCTTCCTTGGCCTTAATTTGTTTAAACGCTCTAACCGGCGAGGCCGCTTTAATCATCAATCACCTGCTAAAATACTGGAAAGCTTCAGCCCGCGCCAGTCGACGACAGTTAGAGCAATTTCGCCACTTACTCACTTTTTGCAATTAACTAATCAGGTCAGATACTAAGGGAGCTGGCCCCAAGGTGTTTCCTAGCAACTACGCCGCTGTGATCGGTCTGCAGCGTCGGTGTGTGTGCTTCGGTGGAGAGCGGGGGGAGAGTTACTGCTGCAGTAAACCTGTCTCTCGGCCATAAGTGATTTGTGACTTCCCACTCTTTTGCTATGTCAGTGCGGTGAAGAGAGCACGTATTGCCTTTTGTTTGAGCGAGCCCCACTTTTATTACAGGAAAGCGATTGGCAGATGGCGCAGAGTCTTCCTTACAGTACAGCTCTCTGTTTGTCCAAAGGACAGTGCAGCTCTCACTCACCATGACAGAGATGTTTAAGGTGTTTCGAAGAGCGCCGCATAACGCATTGTATATGCTCGCGAGATTTGCCAGAGGAACATATGTGCTGAACATATTGCCGGGGCGAGCCATCCCACAAGGTCAGATCGGAACAGCTGATGTGCATATTTATATTCAGATACAATTCCCTTGTGCTTTGGTATCCTAATAAAAGGTCAGATTAGTTCTTACGAACCTAAGTTTAGCCGCTACAACTCAGGCTTACATGAAATCATTAACAGAGGTGACGGGATCTGCACAAAGTGTCCTTTGCTCTGGATTCACTCCATCGACTTTCAAAGATATTAATTGAATAATTCCATATTTAATCCTCGGTGCATGACTCAACAATGGAAGATGTCTAATTTTCCTCAACTGCAGAGTTTGCTTCACGCTTCATCGTCATGGACGACTTGACTTTGAGACCGTCAACGAACCCGTTTACACTTTAGAACTGGTTTTAGGCTCAGTCAAAATGAATTTAGCTGAAAATAAGCTAGCTCTAAATAAGAATTGGAAACGGTTAAGTAAAATTTTAAGAGGTTTTTGTTCTTCCAATTAACGCACTTTGACAACGCTGCGTAATTTGTTGCATAGTGGATCCCAGAAGTCAACACATCTTTGTTTAAAAAAAGTTTGTCATCGTCAGGTAGCCTTTAAATGAATGCGTTTCCTGGACAGTTCAACTGAAAAACAGGCCAATCTGCCCGGAGGAAAAATACAAATAAACAAAAACAGCTGCAATAACCGGGTTTCACATCCTTAAACAAATACCTTGTTGAATCACCTTTTGATTCAATTTCGGCATTCGATTTCCTTCCCCTGCAGTCTGTCGGCATCCAATATTTTGACAGTATTTGAACACTCTACCTCGCAAAACCTCTCGAAATCTATCAGATTGTGAGGGCATCTGTTGTGCATGGCCCTCTTTTTTTTGGTTAACTCCATAGATTTCTTGTCAGATTAGGCTCTGGAGCCTGACCTGACCAATCACAGACATACATTCTTTCGTGGTGAAGCCGTTCTTTAGCTGACCTCGATCCAAGCTGGGACTCGGAGTGATGCTGAAAAATATCTAAAGGTGTTAGGTCAGTACTGACTTGTATTTCGAACTGTTCATGATTTCCTCAGATTTCCTAAAGCTCAGAAGAGAATGCATGTTATTGCCAAAAGAAGAATGCGCTTGGTTGTGTTGCAAAAACACAGCCAAAAACATTACAGTATCTTTTTGCCCTTTAGATGAAAAACACAGTCCAGTCTAGAGATAACCCAGAAAGTAGCTGAACTACACAATGTACAACTCTTCACTTAAGTCTACTGTCAGAAAAATACCATGGCTCGCCAAGACATACCAAACATTAGTAGAACACAGATTAGCAGGACAAGAAGCCCTTAGTAGTATACTTCCCATATGCAAGTCCACAAGATCATGCTATCCTCTGTGAAGGACTATGCAGCAGAATTAGTCCCTGCACACATGGAGGGTTTTAACGAGTCGGGGCAACACTTCAAAGAATCTGCCAGTAATAAATTCTTCGTCACTCTCCCTGTACCCAACAGGATTATAGATTTTGTGGGGGAAAGTAGTTGCGCTGACATCTGTGGCCATGAAAGCCTTTTAAAAACACCCATCTTGCCACGGCAAAAAGAAATCAGTCAGCAACATCTTGCTAAAGGATGTAGCTCTTGTCTTGTCTACAAATGATGCGGACTGCTGCATCCATCGTCCGTTGTTTTCCACCCTCAATGATAACCAAACCGTACATCAACATGTGCGGCATTAAGAAAGAAGGCTCAACTTTTCAAAGCTCTTGCAGAGTACGTATGGGCCTTTAACATTTCTTTTACTTTACAATTATCATGTTAGCATGGTTATGCTAGTCCAAAGTAACATCTGTGTTTAACTTTCCAGTCAGCATGTTGGTGTCTCTACTAGAATTTAAACTAATGCACAGTCAACTGCGGCAGCTAATTCTCTAAACAGAGCATTGCTTTCCGTAATCACAATCCATTGTCATATATAGAACTTTAAATGGATCGGTTACAAAATAAAATGTGTTTCTCACTATAATTACTGTTCTAACAACTGTTCATTTTGGTACAGCTGGAGGTTCCGATCTGAATAAGAATTATTATATTAATATGAGCGCAGCTTTCTTGTAAACCCGGCCATCAAGCTGCTGTGTAATATGCTGTAATACAACACAGAGACCGTTTCAATGGGCTCCCTGTATGCAGCCCCTAATGAATGGTGATCAACCTTAGATTAATGGACAACTGCAGTTATACTTTGTCTCACATTAACATTATGGCCAAGTGGACTGCTGGGGGAGGCGGTGGGGAGCACAGCGACAGCTCTGAGCATGTGGGAGGCAGATCATCTGCACATTTCTGCATCTGACATTTTCTCATAAACCGACTGGCATACGGGAGGAACTAAATGATCCAAAGACACGCGAACATTGATTATCCTTGACATGCTTGTTCTTGTGATGGGAGCGGAGATAGAGTGTGAAATCATTTCCCACTTTTTCATTCCCCGCCGCCGCCTAGCAAAGCGATACTTTAACAATGTTATTCTGAGAATGTGATGTTTAGCAACACCAAAAACACTGTCACTTTCGCTAGCCACTGATGACTTCATTAGGCTGTATAAACTGTTCATTAGCTCAAGAAGTTGAAAAGTGATCTCGACTTGGAACAAAGCTTTGCTTTGATCAAGCTCAGTCATCCCAAGAGGGGGCTGACTCTTTGTCTTTGTGATATCTTGACAATAAACCCCACAAGTCTATCTGCTACAGTTTGCATGAGAAGAGAGACATTTTGGGGTAGTGAGGCAGGCAGGGAGGGGAGGGACAGTTATGCCTGATGGTGAGTCTACATCTTACAAGGATTGGGAGGGTCGGTGCGTACGCGGGTTCCTGTTTGTGTGTCTGAGCTGACAATTCAGAAGTTGCCTTGGATCTCACCTCAGCAGTGGCTCCCGCTAGCAACTCTCAGTCTGCTGTGTTTGTAGATTATAGAGGCTGTTGATATTGGAAAGGTTTTTTTTTCTTTTTTCGCCAACTTCAAAAGTTTGACAGATCTTGCTGGAAGTCGGAGACCAAACCACTTACAAAGCATTATTTCCTTTACACTCCATTCTGCCTCTGTCCGCACATCGAATCTGTCACCGGCGTGACCGCTACTTCGACCACACCGGGATTGACGCGCAGCTGCATACAATTCTATGATCTGTACAAGGATGATGTCTCCTTGCCTGCATTAGTTAAGCCTGAGAGATGTTGGAGGAGAAAGAAAGAAAAAGAAAAAAAAAGCAGTAAGATGGACTGCTCAATCAGGCTCACAACAGCTTTAGAGGCTGCATTAATGCGAGGCAGCGGGGGCCCGAGCATTTGCGGCTTGCCACTGGAAAGCAGGCACATTAAAAATCCTGCGGAAATCAAATACAACAACTTGAAAGCCTTTTAAACTCCATGAGAGCAGAGAGTTAGAGTGCATTACAGTGCGTACATTAGGAAGTAAGGATGGTTAGTGGTAAATGACATTAATCATGCACCCACTCAGTGTGTTCTGGAAGCTTTTGAAGTGTTGCGGAGTAAATGCTTGAGAGACCTTGAAAGTGTATGAATAACTTCTCATGTCAATCACACAGACATTATGGGCTCGAGTTTTGTTGTTTTTTTCTGTTTTGTTTTTTTAATTACACATTTTATAACAAATTGGAAATACCTAACAATCTCCCAACAGAATTAAAACATCTGGCGATAATGAATGGCATCGGTCAGTTTGTTGAAGTGGCTGCGGTAAAAGCAGGAAAATTGGCCAAATGGTAGGAGCTGCGTAGTTTCAATTATGCCTTTTATATATCTGCTGATGGGTCAGGCTGACCATGCTGACCTCTGCTCAGGACATTATGTGCCCTGCCATAAGGATGTGAAAATCTGAACTGGATCGCCTAGCGATGGACGGAATTGTCAACTCGGTGACTATTTCTGTCACAATGAGTCCAATGCTAAATAAGTATGCACTGATTTCCTGGGGAAGAGATGGCGAGAAGGCCTAACTATTCATTTCCTAAAGCCACTTAATGCTAGTCAGGGTTGCAACCGGGTGCTGGAGTCTATTCATTAACTCACAAGGTGTGGGAAACACCATGGAGAGGGAGCCTGTCCGTCCCTGGAATGAGAGACAACGGTCTACTGAAACAACAATCACCCTCAGCATCTCTGTGCGCTATTTACTATGCATAGCAATAGTGTTTCTTCATGACGGCGGCATCTATTAGATACTTATTTGGTTAAAACAAACCGCATTTTCTCCAGCTGTGACAAACTAACAGCACCACAAAACAATACCAAACAGATGAAAGTGTGAGGTTTTACAATTATTCTGCTACTGTTTTATGTTGTGGGTTACATTTTAAGCCACTTCTTAGAAAAATGTTGCCTTTTTAAACTACTTTGTCAAGTTAACAGCTAACATACTCACACACTCTAACCACCTTACATCATAAATCCATTTTACATCCCGTACTGTAATGTTTGCAAATGATATGGAACTGTAGTTATTCCCACAATCATTGTTCTCCCTGTTCAAGTACCTATGTATCTGACTCACACTTTCACAGTATAATATGAGACCAATACTCCAATACTACTACTTCTTCTTCAATACACCACTTAACTACAAACAACCAATCAGAGCCAGGAGGAGGGTCTTAGCGCAGTCAATCATTCTGGTGTAACGTGTTGCTCACACCCTCTCCGTTGCTCTCTGCTATGCTACAGCTAATTCCCCACATTGCCAATGTTCAGACGAGTTAGCATGGCCACAGATCATTGTGGACAAGCAGTTTTCCTGTAACATTAAGTTGTTTTTCCACTTTTAGCACATTGACCAGCGCGTACACAAACATGATTGACAGTGCTAAGACCCTCCTCCTGGCTCTGATTGGTTATTTCTGACCAGGAGAGGGGTATTTCTGATGATTGCTGTGGGACTACAAGGAGGAGGCAGAAGAGCTTGATTTTATCTATCAAGTTATACCGTCATGACATGGCAACAGGTACAATAAATATATTTAAAAAAAACATATATACTGTTTACAAAAGTTATATACTGCAGCTTCATTAGATGACGTTGTCATCTAGGAACTGAATTTTCATTGTAACAAAACAGAATAAGTCAATGAGGCGCTAAATACTTTCTCACAGCAATGTATTTCCACAACCCTTGTGACCCTGTTCTCATCTACTGACATCAGTAGGTCTATCAGGTCACTATTTCACCCCAAGACTGCCTTCAAACATCAGCATAGAGCTGGCTACAAGTAATTCTCAAGGATAAACCTTGCATTACCATGACAACAATCATGCCCAAATAGGGAAGGACCTATTCTGCTGACATTGTGGAGGAACCGACGCTTTGTTACCCTTTTATAGGGGAAATCAGAGCGTACGACCTCAGAACCCCTGGTACTGATTATTATCACCCTGTTGGCACAGGGCCGTTTCAACAAGACAGCCCCCGTCCGAAACACCGTGTGTGTGTTTCTGCATCGTGTTGGGGCGCCACCTTTGTATCCCAAACATTATCCAATTAAACACGGACAAGCTAAGGTACAACAGCTTCAGGCAGACCCACCACAGAAGAAGACATGGCTGTATGACTGTTTGGCACAAAACTGTCTCTTCTGTCCAGGCCAGAGGGGGCGCCACACTCTACTCAAACTAAGCAATGTTTTGATTCAGTTTTTTACGTTTTTTTTTTTTTTTTAATCCAAAACAACATCAGCTGTAATGAACTTGAAAACCCTAAATGTTGAAAGCATCTGCTGCTAATCAGGCTCGGTGACGGATACCGCAGAGCACCTTAGGGCTTGTTGAGCCGATGCATAACTGAGCAGAGGCAAAACGGTGGGATGGTTTTAATGTGGATGACTGATGGAACGTTTGATGTTGAGATTCTCGCTTCTCTCATATTAGCTAACCTTGCCGTTGTTTAGGTTTTATAGATGCACACTGTGCATCTTCCGTTGTCTGACAATTATGATGCTTACACTGTGTGAAAGCCTCTTACTCTGATAATCAAGCAGATTGAAACAAGAGTAAAACAACTTGAATGGAACTTTCTAATCGTGGCTTAACAAAAAAAAACATTTCCAGAGACAGAATAAAAATGTTGCAGATTTTAAGCCTACATCACATGTTTTAATTCAATTACAGGGAAGAGTGCAGTGTTGTTGTGTAATTATGCTCATTAAGAAAGTAATCCTATTGTAGCTTTTACTCAGATACACATTTCGCTGATCACTGAGGGAATTAAAGCAAGATTACTTTGGCTGCATCACAGATTTTAAGGTTTTAAAGATTAGAAACGAAGATTAGAGGTTGAAACACTAATTAGAATATTTTGCTAGTCTGTATATATATATTTTTTTTAATGACTTTGATGAGTGAAACCCAGACAATGGAGACGAGGCAATAACGTGCCTGTGCGAACACTCATTTATGACGTTTTAGAGAGCTTTGATCTGGAGAGCGAAGATGTAAAGTTACAAAGAGAAAGGAATAAAAATAAAGTTTGATCACATTCCATTAATGTGGGACAGACTGTAATTACCATTATTATGTGTAACCCTTGTGTCTAATTTCCTTCACCCCCAGGAATCCACGCTCTTTTGTTACTAAATCAATTTGACTTTTGAAATCAATGAAGAACATCCAACAGCAAGTGTAAAACATGTTCCCCACCCAACTCTGGCTGTTTAATTAATCACAGGGAAATTAAAAGTAAAAGGAGAGAGTTTGACCTTAGTCCTCCGTCCTCCGAGAGTTAACCCATGTCCGCAGTCCATGACTATTTTTACATTATTTTCAATTATCAGCTGAAACACAGAAACCCTTGGGGGGAAGGTAGCCTCATTTTTCTGCCAAGGCCCCGTCACAGAGTCACATTAAAATCATTCTTTATACACTTCAGCTGCAGAAACAGTCAGTTGGTTCGCACTGGGCTTTTTGTCCTCAGTGTGCTGCATCCTCCATGTTCAAATGCAAGTAGACACTTGAACGGTATCACTTCTGTAAGCAACAAAGTTAGTTTAAGATTTTGGTGTTAAATTAAGATAAATTTAAGTTAAAGTAATGTTTATTTTGTCCATGTTGTAATGCATTTCAGAATATCATCAGCAAAAGTTGACACATGACACATTAGTATAACGAATAAGATTTTTTTCCCTTATGGTCTTGCGTAATAAATGAAAACAACTAGAAACAGGTGTTCAAATTGATCTAACGCAGTTTCACTTAATGTATGGAATTTCTGCAATGACTCAGTTTTTCAGTGTTCTTCAAGTGTATTTCAAGATCTTCTTGTGTTTTCTTTTTGGCATTTGTTCATCCAAATGTTCTCTGTTCATGTCCTTTTCCAACATCCCTCCTTCAATCAAAGACTCTCCATTTCTCTGAAATATTGACATCTCACCGTCTCTTTGACAATCCAGACCGGAACAGCGAGGAATATTAATGTCTGTGCAACAGAAATCGTTTGTTTCTTTTTATGTCATTAAAACGCTATTATTTTACAGTTATGGAAAAACTCCTGCTGCCAGATGGCATTACTTCATAAACCAACCTGCCTGAAATGTCACTGAACAACAAGATAAAGGGGGGGAAAAAGAAGAAGTGAGTTGAATAACAGAAGCGTTCAGCTACAGGCCTAGTGGCCGGGATAATGATACTGTCTTGTTGTGCACCAAATACTTCTACGCTCAGCGTGACAGCGTCTTAATTAATAAACACTCTCGGGGTTCCTCAGTGGACCGGTCGCCTGTGGTGATTGGCAGATGGATTAATATCGTCAAACCCCCGAGACACGTGTCACATTCCACTTGAAGCTATTGCTACTGGTTTCAAGGACAGGTTCAAAACCTCGATGCCTGTCCTCTGACTAACCCCCTCCCCCCAAAAAAGATATGAGTTTGTTCTGTTAAAATATCCTAAAAAAAATAAAAAAAAATAAAAAAAATCAAGTTATACAATAATTTTATCTGTTATCTTGTATTATGTATGAACTTTCATCCTGAACTCTAAGACGGGAGAAGCAACCAAATCACATTCTGGGAACAAAGTGAAATTTGAGTTGCGTTCCATCTTTGTGAATAACAGCATCTGTAAACACGGCAGATGCCGATACTGTTGAAGAAAATCAAAATGTAGCCGTTATCTGCCTGGGGTTGAACTTGTGTGGGATTGTCCTGTGAAAGGTGGGCAGTCGCATCCGAGAAAAAAAAAAAAAAACGCAGGCGTGATTAAATTTCAAACCGTGGCTCAGAGGATGTTTAGCTTCTTGTTTTAGTCTGACCTCCTGCCTCTGCAGCGTTATTGTTTTATTGTTTGGAGACTGCCTGTTTTCAGGGTTTGGTTTGCACCGTTTCCCTCTTCTCTGCCGTCTCTGACAGCCTCCGCTTCCAGTTTGCAAGGGGTGAAACGACGGGGACATACTTTTGTGTTTTGACAGATCTGAGTTAAATGTCTCACAGCAGTTCTGTCTGCGATGACGATTTTTCTTCTTTTATTCCAACTGAAAAAATAAACAGTAAATAGAGCAAGAATGTGAACCACCACCATGGTGGAGTGACTGTTTAACATAGGAATTACTCTCATGGCAGTTACTGATCTAAATACACGACAGAGCTATGGAGGAAAAAAACATGGTGGTCAGAAAATAATATATATATGTGACTAACCCCATTTTAGTTATTGATTCAATTTTACTAATATAAAAAAGCAGATGTTTGCACACACATAAAACCACAAAATCAAGCTAAACTTGTACCGTTTCCCAACAAAAATGTGTATTTTCTGAAGGCCAAATAATTCTTCCCTTTACTTCACTCCTCAAAATCACCTATTTAAAATGTCTTTTAATGTTGAATATCTATCTGATTTCATGTTATTGCTTCTGTTATTGAACAGTGTCTCTGAGTGTCATGAAAAGCACTTTATAAATAAAATGTATTAATTCACAGTCAGATGTGCGTACATTTTTTGTAGATGGTAAAACTGCCTTTTAAGTCGTGCGACTTATTGTTCATTTGGAAGATCTGTTTGTTGCCAAGCTCGAATTTCCTGGCTGATGTCTTGAGATGTTAAAACGTAAGTTTTTTTTTCCTGATTTTGCCATATTTTTCAGATGTGCAACACTCACTCTTGCAGCAAAACTCCACCGATAATGATACATCCACCTTTATACTTTGCAAGTTGGATTTTGTCTTCAGTTACAAGAGATTCTCTTTCTTTCCTTTAGTACAATTTTATTCAGACCACAAGATGTCTCTAAAAACGTGCAAACTATAACCTAGCTTTTTTCTTTTTGCCCTTAGAGTAATGACTTCTTCCTCTGATTGTCCTTTAAGCTAATGCTGATATAAAACTCTCAATTGTTTGCACTTACTTCTCTTTTTTGTTTTTAATGTTTCTGTAAAGGCCAAAATTTCTCTTGCAGACTCGGTTGCTTTAACTCCACTGAAGCCTATCTTTCACTTTCTGAAATCAACATTTTATTTCCTCTCGTTTCTTGCTATGTCCCCCGAGCGGGTTCTCCATCACGCTCGTTCCCTGGCTCAGCTCTGCCTGGGGCTCAACTTCTGAATCCGCTTGTCTTTGGGAGATGATTGGCGGCTGGACTACAGCCAGGGACAGCTGGTCTCTGAGAAACCGTGTCTGTGTTTGGAATACATTAATAGCCGGCGACTCAAGGTGCCTTGATGTAGTTGACAAGGTCGCGCTGCCTTTGACACTCCATCTTCTTTCAATATCCGCTGTGACATTTTGGATGTAGATCTCTCTTTTCAGCACTTCCTGAAATGAATTTAGCCCCCATCCAATTTTAGTTTTTATTGCCTCCACGCTGCATTAGAACGATATTAACACATACCTCTGTCACTCACTGGCGTTGGCATTTCTCTTGCTAAATTGCCTGCTTTTACTGTCGTGGGAAGCACATTTTCCAAGCGTTCCCCTACAGTTAATTCAAACCTTTTCTTTATCAGGGGCGGACAAAATGATGTACCCCTGAGTTTTAATGCAGCATTCGTTATTGTTGCCCAATTACAAACTGCATGTTTACCACTCCACTGGGCCATGGATAATTCAGAATTGCTCGTTTTAAATTAGCTTCTGTGCCAGTCAATGGAGGAACTCTCGCATAAAGGCTTCACAAACGTCACAGAAAATTTTCATTTCTTCATGGTTGATCTATGCATCTCTGCGGGAAAACTGAGGTAATTAAATACCAATTATTATACATCCAGTGGAAATGGTTGTTTTTTTGGGGTTTTTTTTTTTAAAAGAGGGTCCATTGCCATCTGTGGTTGGGACTTAGGCGCTCATGCAAGTTGTCATTAAATAACTTTATGCAAAGAATTGCTTAGAAGGACTCCGTTTGGTACTCTGGAATTACTTATTTCAGTAACAACAGGAATTTATTGTTGTATTCTTCATACCCAGCTTTCGTAAATGCATTGGCAGACTTTGCAAAAATGTTGGTGGATCAGCTATTCAGGAAAATGCAGCAAAATTTAGCACACAATCAGAAAAAACGTCATGGTATCAATGCATTTAAAGTACTCTGACCCCCATGTGGCCAGATTGTGAAAGACACCTCGTTGTGATTTTACAATTTAAAGCTGAAATACTGGGAAAGCCCCATTCAGCGACGGCTTAAATATTTGTATTACAAGGTTAAAAAAAAACAAAAGTTTCTTATGGGATTTGTTTTTTATAGTTTTAACAAGGATTCTTGGCAATAAATCTCAGACATTTGTAATATTCTTTTTACTTCACCTGAAAAAGGAAAATGCACACGTTTCATCATATTTACCCATACAAAACTTCTAAAATCATTTCTGCAGTACTAAAAAAAAAAAAACCCCTTCGTGTAGGAAGTGCGATGGCATGAAGCTGTGTATTTCTTACTAAGAGAACAAAACCTAGGGAAGGCAATTTCTATGCACATACCAACCTGCACTGACTGGCAACAAATGGAGGTTGAGGAATGCGATGTCATTCCACAGCGGTGAGTGACCAAGCTGTAGGCCAGACTGAGAAGAGGTAGCCAGGCTGGTGTTGTTCTGCACGGCTCCACTTTGTTCAATGGTTGTCGTAATATCTTGGTTTTTTTTTTGTTTTTTTTTTACTTTTATCATCGTATCCAAGCAACGACATCGAGCAACAGTCCACAGCTGAAATAAAATGTCTCTACATGTTCGGCATGTGGAGGCACGTGCGGAAGTGGCGACATGTTCAAATGGAAAAAAAAAAGACTTTATTTAGTTAATTTCAATTCTGTGTTGCAGAAAAAATAGGAAGTGCTTTTGTTTTGACAGGTCCTAACAAGACAAGGACCAACAGCAATCCTGACACTACGTGAAGTAAGGTGTTAAAAGACACAATCTCCAAACCACAAACATGCAAAAAAAAAAATATGCTGCTTGATTCAATATGACTGTATTTTCTATGTGTTGTTTTTCTATGCCTCTCATGTTGTTTTTGGTTTGTTGTAATGTTCTTTTCCAGATCATTAGTTAGTTTTCTACAAAGGATAAACAGGATAAGATATAGTTTCCCCTTCCATCACATAACTATTATTTTCTGCTTCACCTGATTTTGCAACTTTTGCATCAAAAAAAAATTTGAGAGATTTTTTTTCTAACATTATTAATAAATTCAAAGGGTCCTCCAGTTCTCCTCAAAGGAATCTACATGACAAGGAATAAAAAAAAAAAGGTGAAAGTGATTTTTCAGAGAGAACGAATAGAAACCCATGACTGTTTCTCAGTCACCAGTCTTCCCAGATGCTGCAAATCAAATAAAACCACAAACATGTTTTTTTTTTCTTTTCCCCCAGAGTTATTGGATTTCAAGTAAAATATGGAAGCTTGGTCTGAGCAGAAAACCTGTTTGTATCATAGCAGTTTGTTGTAAAAGACTGTACTGGAGTATTCTAGGAACCATTGTTAAAGATTTGCTTACATAGCTTTTATTTTTTGGAATATACTCCCTTGTTGAACATTTAAAGGAAATCCTAACACAGCCTTTAACTTGAATTCATTTATCCAGTGAAGAAAAACAATAGTAACACTTTTAATTGATATTTTACATGTGGAATCGCCCGATTTTATCACGTATGTCTCTTTTCACAAACTTTCATCTGTTACAGATAACCATAAACCAATTTGTGCGTCAACTTTTAAAATGTCAAATTGTCAGCTGAACGATCTGCTTTACTGCTAACCATGCCAATCCTGCCTAGATGGATTTGTTATACTGTGATTACAGCAACAGTGGTCGAAGCACATGTCTCACTTTCCTGACTTTTCTTTAAACTTCTAAGCCAATCCAACCTCTAGCATCCGCAGAAAGATCCACCCAGAAATCCAACACAATCACCAGCTACTGTACCAGGAACACCTGTTCAGCTGATTTATCAAACTAGCCAATCATTACTCAGCATACAGAAGAAGTGGGCTTGTTGAAGCTGAAGCTGAGCACAAGATTAAAGAAATAAAGATTCTTTGAATGGAGCATGGTTATTGGTATCAGATGGGCTGATTTCTACAGATAATGGTCAGTAAAAAAAAAAAAAGTGTAAGGACAATATCCTGAGGGTGGCAAGTTGAGTGGGTGGAAATGCCTTGTTGATGTCAGAGTAAATGCCGAGGAAATGGTGGCTTATGGGAGCACCTATTACAGCCAAAGTGGCTATAGGGTGCCCATCTCCTGATGCCCCCCTGCAGCAGAGTATCACAAAGCTCAAATCACCTCAAACTGGCTTCTTGAACCTGTCAATGAGTTCTCTATACTCCACTGGCCTCTGTAGTCACCAGATCTTGATCCAATGAAACTTGTAGAAGAGGTGGAACAGCAGATTAGAATCAAAGTAAACTGTTTAATCTTTCTCTATTGAACTCTAACTTGTTCACTAAGGTTTCTAAAGTCCGGCCTCGAGTTATAGGCCTTCAACTTATATGGAAACCTTCTCAGACTGATGGGCCGGTGACAATTTCTTTTTTAAAGTTATTGTCAATACCCTCCCATCTTGTCATTGTTTTATTACATGCTGGTGTGTTTCAAGGAAACTGAATAATCCTTATAACCTTCGCTACACTGGTGGCTAGAAGCAATTTGTCCTCCAAAAATCGCCCGTTGTGTTTTTTCACCTTGTCATTGTGTTAAACATTGCTGTACACCCCAAACCAGCAAACTGAACAATCGTTCTTCCTGTGAAATGATAGACCTCAAACTGTTTCTAAATACCCGTTTCCGATTGTGGAATCAGTGACTGTGGTGTTTTGTTAACACATGCCTGCTTGCCCCAGACCACCAAACTCCTTGCTTTTACGTTGGCAGTCAGATTGGCTGAACATCGAACAATCAAGTACCTTTGAACAGCAACACCTGGCTGCTACTTTTCCCCTTAAACAAGAGAAGCAACAAGAATATACATATATAATTCCGTCTTTACTGCTTCATTGAAAGACATGAAAACAAACCTTTCCTATTATTACTTGCAAGCCACCAAACAGTGACTGATACTGTAAAATATTCAGGCTTCTGGTCAGCTGGCGCAATTTAGTGTTGTGTGAAACGACTGCCAGTGTATCACCCTGTTGTAAGGCTGACTTTATTCGATCCATCACAGCCAAGGACAGCCCTCCTCCTGTCTTTTGTAGCCCTGATTCGCCGAGTTACTGAAGTCGTCATTGCTTCTTGGGAGGTCTGAGCACGCGCGGCCCAGACTCACCATGAATGACCTCCGCATCTTTAACCCGGCCAAAGCTTCCACCTCCGTAAATGTCATCACATCCCGGCACTGCTGCTTACAACTCTCATACGGTCGCAGATACTCAGTTAAAGTGGGCTCACTTTGAGAAATTTGATATTGCCATGTTGGCCACATTACCGCTTTCGCCTGTACATTAACTCCTTGTTATTTGCTGAAAATTACAGGGCCGATAATGGACTCAAAGTGCTGACAGAAAGCCACAGCTTGGGCAAACAATGGAAGTACACAACCGCCCGAGGCAGTCTCATCAAGCCAAATAATACATTTACAAACATTTTGTTCTCTACAGTACATTAGGCAATTCGGCTTGCCTAACCGCTCTGTGGATAACCCAGAACGATATCAGTCACTGTGGCCAACTGGAGCAGGAGGAAGAGGCATGGCTCTGTGAGGTAAATAAGTGACATTACTATAAATCGCGTTAAGTGACCACTGAGTTTAGAAAGAATCCATGCAGAAACAGCTGGCCTTGCGTGGATATCTACTACTGCAGTCTGGTTTCCCTCGAGGAATAAAATGCTATAAAAGATGATGGCTGTGGAAGACATATCACAACATATCGCCCGGTGATTAAATGTCCAAGCTGCGTGCCGGAGTAGTTATACTTGTGATAATCGCAAACTTCAATGCATTTTTGGAGCTAGTGAAAAAGTTCAGAAAAGTGTGGCGCACATTTGTGTTTTTGCCTCTTAAAGTCTGACACACCTAAATAAAATTAGTAGACACCTCAAGTAACTTTAAGCAGCAGCTCTGGTGAGAAAATGCAAAAATGTAAAACTTTGATCAAGGTTCAAAACCTTACATATAGAGCTGGGCAATATAACTGAAAAACATATGACGACATAAGCATTTCATGTAAGTCAATATAGGAAATTATTGATTAGTGTTATTTTTTTGTTTGTTTTAAATATCTGAAAAACTGGTGATGTGACCTTTCTTGATTTATCCACAATGTTCCTTCAAACCTGAAAGTGCTGCAACCAAATTAACTTGCAGCTGTAATTTCAGAGTTTTAAAAGGCTAAATACAATAGCAGGCCACACTTTTTAGATTCAACATAAAAACATAGCAATATCGCATATCATCTTCCCTCCACGAAACAAATATTTTACACTTTGTTTTGGTCCATATATTAAAACATCTCTATAAAATGCATGGAGGTGTGTGAATACTTTTGCAAAACACTGAAACCAATTGTACATTTTAAAAAGCTTCCCCACCATAAAAAACTGTTCGATAACAATTACAAGTCATATTAATAATATATTCTAAAGAACCAAATGATCATATAGTTAAGAGTTGATCAATTTTTAAATACACAAAGCATTTTGAAGCGAAAGTTGAGCTCATTTCCCAGAACAAAAGACAAAAACGTTCTAAGACGAACATGGGCAACCTCTTTAAAAAATAATAAGAAAAGTACAGTTCTTTGTCTCGATCCTGAGTGACTCCAACACCGTCGCACTGATGGGGACAGTCGCTAATATTAATCTGCTGGCTCTAAGCCGCCGGGAACCAGCCACCGCCTTCAGAGAAGCCTGGAGAATTTCTTTGCAGCTTATTTTTCATGAGATCAGAAAAAAAAAAAAAAAAAAAAAAACATCCAGACTAACAATTTGGGATGCAGCGAGTTATTTTATTTCCTTCATTATCTGTTTAAATTTTTTGTAGTGGAATGGATTTCCAAGTGGCACTTTAGGTTGTCACAGGACCTGAACGTAGTTCAGAGATCTAAACAAATATATTCAACACATTACCTCCAAATGTGGAAAAGAAATGCCAGTTGGCAGCAGCCCCACGGTCTGGAAGCAGCAGTGGGGTTGCAGAATTATGATTATGAAGGCGAAACGCGGTGGCGGCTAATATAATAATATTACAGAACATATACCCCCGGAATATATATTATATATGTTTATCCTGATATAAATAGAGCGCCGTGGACCGGTGGCATTTCAGGCTGGCAGACCACTTTAAGCTGACAACCTAATGTGAAAACTAAAGGCTAGATTTATACAGTTATTTATCAGGGAGAAAATGACGCCAAGTGTTACTTCGAGCTATGTAGCTACAGATCAAGCGGTGGCGTACGTTTTAAAATCAGGATTAAGACCATTTCATATTACATAGCTCGGAATAATGCATGAAGATAACAGTTTTTTCTTCTTCAAAAATTGCTAAAGTGGACAAAAAAGTAAGTAAAAGTAAAAAAGCTTCCCTGAAATTTACCATAGGATTACACAAAGTATGCAAAACTAAATATAGCAGCACAAGATAAAAGTAATAAGGAATACATTCACCTCCAGTTGGATGAAAATTGATATGGAGATATGTCAAGTGAGAAATATCTGAAGTAAAATTTCTGGTACAGAGACTCAGAACACTCCCAGCATGAAGTACGGTAGTGGCCGCATCATGTTATTGGGTTTCCTTTCTTCAGCAGGGATAGAGCAGCTGGTTAAATGACTGTATAAGTAGTTAAAAATAACAATAACACATCAATGAAAACTGAATATGATAGAATATTTAAGCTAGCAATCCAGCAAGCAACCACCATCTGGGCTAAAGACGGATCATTTCCTCTTACTGTGGCTGCTCTCCACACTACTTTGGAAACATTACACCACAAAAAAAATATCGAGAAAAACTAAATTCCATCGGCGAACCCGAATGCCTATTGCTGCTTTACAACTTTCCGCAAGCAGTCGATTCGGTTCTTTCCTATGCGCAGCAGGTTCCGCCGCACTCCAAAGTGCACCGATTACTCCGTCTATCTAAAGAGGCCTAAATGATACGCTTTTAAGAATAATTATTCTCAAAGGCGCGCAGATGAAGCAGAGGAGGAGAGAAGCAGGCGAGCCTGTATGTTCCCGACCTTAGCCCTGATTAGCATAATTGAATTTCAAACGATCAGAGGAGCATTGAGGAAAAGAGGGGGAAGCCATTGAGAGCGTGCAAACGGCGCAAAGTCAGCCCACCTCAGTAATGTGATCTCAGAAAGCGTGGAGGTAAGTTTATTGTAGGGTTGTTGTGGTAAATGCCGTGCATTAAGATGAAGACCTAAAGGAGCATAAGAGGGTGACGTAAGGCTTGTGTTGAAATTCTCAATAATGTGGAATATTAATACTAACCTGTGGATCTCCATTTCAAAATAAAAGCACAACATTTAGTGAACTGTTTTCAACTTGTTGACTCGAGGTTAATTTGCTCATACTTTTTGTGTCACCCTCCCCAACTAGTTAACTCTACTGCACTTCCATTTTGTGCCTTCGTGCCAGCTTTGCTGAGGAAACTATTTTGTCGTCTTGTCTCGTCTCAGGCGTCTCAACTGATCCCATTTGGTATTATTGGCAATCTTCCTGAACAAGCATAAAAACAACATTGTGAGCAGTGTTCTGCACAAGTAATGTAACCTTCTGATGTCTGGTTCTGGAGCGCTGCCATAGAGCGAGTCCAAATCTCTGCTTCTCAGGCACAAAGTAGAGAAAATACGAAAACCAACTTGAAAAGTATCGTTTTAGATACTTTTAGACGAATTTAACCTTCCATCTGACCTACATAATATCTTTTATGGTTTAAAAACAGTAAAGTAAAATGACTGTGTTGTGTTAGAACACTAATTCAGAAAGTAAATCACTATCATAGGAGCAGTGGTATGCAAACTTAGTATTTGAGGGCCACAAAAGATTGATTTATTTTTTACTAAAATGGAAAAAAACATTTCAACATTTTCAAAAACTAAATATGAAATATTTTAATTAAAAAGATGTAGGTGTTATTGTCAGCAAACAAGTCTCTGAAAAAATGCTTTCTGCAACTTGTTGGTTTGCAAGTGAGGCACAAAGTCATTTTGAAGGTCATCTACAAAACACTTTAGACTCGCTGTGAGATGTATTCAAGTTTAAAAAAATAAAGGAAAAATCAATACGTAATGTTTCCATCCTATTTTGAATTAAAAAAAAATTTTTTTGGTCACGATTTCAAAACTGCTTTGGTCAAAGACACAGGTCTATAACTTTTGCAATCCAAAGAGATTTTTTTTTTTTTTGCCCTTTGTCCAGCCAAACAAAAACTTATTGGAGTTGCATGAACTATTGGAAAAAAAAAAAAAGAAGGTTACTTGGCCTTTTGAAAAAAACGCAACTTTTACATTTTTAAAAATAACCATATTTCATTATTTGCCAAAGTTATTAAAAGCCATCGTGGAAGGTCCAAAGACTCAGAATCTCGGTGTGCAATACTTTTTTCTACGATTAGAGAAAATTATTGGGAGCAAATTTACTATTTTTGAAAAGTAAGAAACACAGCAGACAGGTCAGGGATAAAGTGTAGAAGCTTAAAAGCAAATACTTCCACAAAATATTCTCGCCAGCTTCTTGGAGCAATCCCCCGTTTTCTTGGAGAATATTTTAACCCCGGCCCTTTACGACTCTAAGTTTAGGGTCAAGGGGACGCTGAAGAGTTCGGGGTAACATCTGGAGACGGGACTAAATCAAAATGTCAGCGACTCTCGGTTTTGCCAACACTCTGGTCATTCTTTCTTTGCAGCGTTTCATTTTCTCCATCTGTCAGCGAGGCGATGTCGCCCGGCTGTGAGCGGAGAGGAAGTGAGGATGCGCTCCCCCTCGCTCACTTGTCACTATGATAAATGAGCGGAGAGGTGTGGCAGTGGGCAGGGCAGGTTTCTCCTTGCGGAGCAGCAAGACTTCGCTCACGCTGAGGCCCCTGGAGTCGAGATGCCCGTAAACATGCACAGAAAGCCGATCCTCCAGCAGGTGGTATTCTGTCCTTGGCGGAGGAACATAAAGTCAAATCAGCATATATTAGAATGATGGTGGCCATCCCCGAGGACAGACTGTTTTTAGTTATCTGACAAGTGAGAAGTCGGAGGCTCTCTGAAGGGATTCGTGCTCGGCTCTGACGGGGACAGAGCCGGCTGACAGCCAAGCCGGCCCGTCTACAGATAATTGGAGGCGGGCCCCCCGTCCATGACACTGTGTAACTAATATTTACCTCTTCAAAGACGTGATTGATGGACCGCCTGTTCTGATTCATATTCGAGTCACGTCTCCTGCAATCCACTCCCCACATCAACTCCAGGTTTGTTTGTTTTTTTTTTAGCATTTTTGTTAATTTGAATTTGTATTTGATCTTCATGCTAGGTGACACAAATTAAACTAATAAACAAAAAAATCATTAATTGTTACACTATTACACCGTTATATGTAGTAATTCAAATACAAGCTGATAAAGGTTTTTAAATGACTCAGTGCAGTAGCTAAAATTAAAGGACTAATCAAAACTTGAGCCCTGTACGACTCTAAGTTTAGGGTCAAGGGGACGCTGAAGAGTTCGGGGTAACATCTGGAGACGGGACTAAATCAAAATGTCAGCGACTCTTGACAGACTGTTTTTAGTTATCTGACAAGTGAGAAGTCGGAGGCTATTTTTTCTTATACGAAAAAATAATCCTTTTTTCGTATAAGAAAAAAGGATTATTTTGGTAATGTGGAGCTTCAATATGTTTTCAACAAATTCATAATTGCTATGTGTAATTAGCAATTAAAATTAATTTAAAAAACAGTATTTAAGATAAAAATACTTTAGTTAATGCATGATTCTTGTGACGCATGTATCTGTGCTCATACATATAAATACATAAAAAAAATCACATCTAAAGATACGAATTTTTATTGAATTTTTGCACCATTGGGTTTTACTTACTGCTGCAGATGAAACTGTTTGTATTTTAGGATTCCACTGGAGTGTTTTATATTTGAGCTCAAAGTATAAAAATGTGAAACTTCCTTTAGCAGTGTAGGCTCTACAGCAGTAACTTTATTTCATTCACCAACGCTCAGCTTCAGCAGCAGTGAGGATTCATTTGGTAGAAACGTCAGTCTAATTATTTTGTTACATTTCTCCTCAGTTTGTGTTTTTGTCGAGCGTAAAAGATTCAGACCCCCAAGCAAATGTTGACAGAAATAAAAAAACAAAAAAAACAAAACAGTTTTCAAAAAAAAAAAAAAAGTCCACTTAGAAAAATTTCCAAACCAGTCTAGTATCTAACTCTGATTACCATGTATGAAATCCAGTGCAGCCAATTTCCTGCAGGTGTCAAATTAATAGCAAACAGGATGTGGCTGTGTGTAATTTAAACGTAAAGCGTAAATTCTGACGTTCTGTGAAAATGTTGGGGAACAATTGGCATCATACAGGTAAGGAATCATGGCAGATCCATCCATCGACTCAGTGGGGTTGTTTACAAATTCAATTGGTGAGTCACATAAAATCCCAATAAAACGCAGCAGTTTATAGCTGCAAAATGGGGTAAAAATACACATAAAGCAGTGCAAAATCAATGTCAAAAGTGTTCAGTCAGCTTAAGAGCAACATGAGTACAAAACCAATTATTCTTACTAATTAACCGCTTACTACCCCACTCAACTACAAATGCGTGACTGAAGTTATTTCCAGGACAGGCTCTCTCTTGTTTTTTTTTTTATTATTAAACTTGCTCCAGCACAACGCACAAACAACATATGCACAGCAATTACGGCTGCCCTAGAGGCAAATTCAACCTTGAGTCTTTATAGCAGATGTTGGCAAAACATAACAACGCATCACAACAGCGTTAGACGGCTGATTCATTGGCACCAACCAGCTTTCACATTGGTCACTCTTGTCCAACATTCCGAACCGGGTTCTTCTTCCATCCGCCCACACTCGCTCCGTCTTTGGCAGAGTTAAGACATTCTGTTCGTCTCGGAGGGAGCTGGAGCAGAGGTAGCAACGCTCGCGCTTGTGGCACCAGACAGCAGGCGAAGTCGCTTCGTCGGAGGTCGACGTGAAAAATATCGATCGCAACAGGAGGAAACGCTTTTGGTATTGGTCGACCTGGAGACGCTGAAGAAGGAGAAGTATCTACTGCAACAACCTGATCCAGTTCGGCGTGGATGGATAGATGACTCAGCCAGGCCTGGGTTTATGACGTACAATGCTCGTTCATTATTGAAATTAAGACCATGCAGCTTTGGTTGGGCAATTAATCCAACTTGAATTTTGGGATTAATTTAATCTTACAAAAACCTAATAGTAAAAAATAAAATAAAATCAAAACTTTTTTATTGACAAAAAACAGACAATTTAAAATGATTTTCCCCACTTCTACATTGTCCCACGCATTGTAGTCACATGACGAAATCAACTACAAAACCGGAAAATAACGAATTTTGAGGTGATAAATGAAGGTGTTCCCTAACAACACACAAAGGTGTTTCTACTCTTTTATATGACGATCAGAACAGGGAGACTGGACTGGTTGCTGCAGCTTCCTGAAAATTAAATTAAGTTGGATTGGATTTGGATGTCGATCGATTGATGACCTGTGGTGCTGTGATAGGTAGAGACTCAAACACTCTTTCCTAAAAGCAGCTGTGTGAATGGAAGTAGTTGAAAGTCTCAGTTTTTGGACACAATCAGTCCGTGTGTCACTCAAAAGATTTTTTTAAGATTTAAACTGCACATTATGATGCAACTATTAAAACAAGTCAAACTCAAAGCCTGCCTAGAGTTAGTCTTTACAAAACAACTTGATGTTTGCCTCTAAAAAGCCACTGCATGCCAGCGCTGCATACGTGATGGTTAAAACCAAGTAGAAGTGCTGCAATAAAGTCTTTTGATCTTTTGGCTCAGACATGAAGAGAATAAAATTTTAGATTAAATTTAGAGAGATTTCATAAGGTGGTCTGTGCCATTAGACGTTTTCTTTTGGTAGAGAACATAAAATATAAAAAAGTTCAGCAAAACAAGGCACCGTCTCACCTGAGAAAATTCCCAGGAATCGTTTTGATGATCTGGCTGCTGACTCGGCAAGATTTATCTGTAGTAACTGCGCCATGAACTCTGTTGTGCTTCTGTCCCTCAGGCTTGGCTTCTTTCTTCCCTCCAAGATTCCAGTTGTTTCGCATGCCTGGGGCAAAAAGTATCGCTATCAAAGACGGTTTATTGTGGAAGGAAAGAAATCCACCCCTCCACACACTCACAGTCATATGGCGCGTCTGTGTGAGAAAGGAAACAGCCAATTTTCAGTTGATAACCATTGGCATAGAGAATGTCATTATTCACATATCAATAATGTAATGTAGGTGGAGCTTCAGAGGGAGTAGCTCAAAAAGTCTTCCTGAATATAAATGTGATTTTTTAAAATTATTTACCTTCCAAGTTATAAAAAGTACCCAAGTCAAAGTCTTTTTTCCTGTTGGTAATTTGGAAAATGATAACAAAAAACGTCAATCTACCATCCAGGTTCTGAGAAATGGATTTCGTGACACAGACGAGGGCTCAGTGGCGCCTCCGGTGGTTAGGCTGAACATACACCAGGCTCAGGCTCAGTTAGTGAGCAAAACTTTAGTCTCACTGCATGCATTTAGCCCTCAACATAATTAATTTACATCCCCAAATTTCAGCTGGGATCAATCAAAACCTGGACCAGTTCTTGCTTCATGGAATTCATGTTTCGTGTAGCTGACCTCACAAAACAGACATAGATGGACCATATATCACTGTTATTTTTAGCTGAACCTAGAGTTGTCATTACGGTTTTGATCCAAAACTGTCTGGAGACCAGTGTCCCTCATTCTTGCTACAGTCACATCACAAGACTTCATTATAAATGCATGTAAGCATTCCCTTCTCTCTCCAGTGAAAGATCAATGCCAAACGAGGTTATAAAATGGTAACCACATCTCATTCTATTTTTATGAGTCCGTTAATTTAAGAACCTCTGGTGCGCCAGATATTCATGAATATTGGATCAAGGGATAAGTGACTGAATATTGTAGTGAGTTGGGTGATTGTATGAACAGGGAGAGCGGATGATTAGCCTTGGGGGCTAAGTTGACACGAGGCTGCATCTGAGGCTTAGAGGTAAGCCCAGTTAAAGGTGACGACCAAAACAAGTTTAGGAGAAAGTACGTGATACGTGACATACAATGCGATGATTGGCCAGATGGAGTTTGTAAGCCTCACTTAATATGGTTACCATTTGCCAATATGGACTTGGTTATAGGTTATCAACATTAATATGCTTGTTAATTGGGTGATTTAGTATTACTAATATTGCAGGTATGGGCCTTTTATTGATCTGAAGGTATGTCAGTATTTAACTAATTACTTCTGCCCCAAAAGTAATTTTCTACATTCTACCCGTATTCTTTTGTAAGGAAATATGGTTATATAACTCTAATAAATAATATATACCACCAGGAAATGAATTAGCATCGTTTTAGCTTAAAACTTTTAAGAGTCAACAGGCCCAATTGATCACACAACAATATTCAACTGAATGAAATCACACCTGAGAGTTGAACGTTTTTAGAAGCATTTATCGCCCTATATTCAAGGAAATACCCAACTGCAACACATGAGCACCGAAATGGTTTGTTTACAGGTGCAACATACGACTAGGAAGGGAGGAAATTGCAACGCGCCAATATAAAATGAGGGTATGATTTGGCACAGAGTGAAATGACTAGCGAGAAATGATGATTTTCACAAGATGTAATAATAATAGTAAAAAAAATAAAATAAAATAAAAAGACCTCTTGGCTCCACAAAAATAGACTTGGAAAGCGTTGAATGGCACAATCGACATGCGTCAGTGTTTCCTTGATTGTGAATTCTTACAGCTCAGGTTCTCTGGCTTCATGAAAAAACCCGGCATGTTTTTAAAATTTAACCTCTAGAGAAAAGCCTCAGAAGTGAGTAGTGAATCACCATGAGACCGGGCACCGAAACTCTCCTCGTTCTCATCATGAATATTTATATCATTAGTCATCGCCAGCGTTATTTTTTATTTTTTCAGTTGCAGTTCAACTTTCACAGCAAGTCGCAGCAACGAATTACACATTTAAGAGGTACAAACAGTGTGGTTTTGTTACACAATCATGCAAAATTCAAAGTTCCCACTCGAACGGCGGATGCTTGAATCCTCTCCCTGCATAATGGTGGCGGCTTAAGTCTGGAGATGGAACCGTGATCAGAGCGTGGTGACAGCCCAAACCAACAGACACACACAAAACGCTACACACTCCAACCAGAATAGCAAGCAGCTGACAGACAAGTTCAGACACATGAATACAGGCACCTGTCCATCTACCTGTCAACACATACACACGCTCAGATCTCCACACAAAGCCCCCCTGCTCTGCCTCCCCCCATCTCCTTCCTCCTCTTCGGCTTCTCTTCCCCTGGCAGCTCAGGTGTTTTTCTCCTTCCTTATCCTGAAAGGATACCTCTAGCTAATCAAGATGTTATGAGAGAGGAGCTTTCAGTGTTCCACAGATGCGGCACTGTCGTGTCGAGCCGCAATTTTTGGAGGCACTCTTCAGCCTAAAGGATTTATGTTTGATTGAGTGCAGCTACTTACCGCTCCACTCGTCGCCTTTTCTGCTGCGCGGCAGCAGCCAGACTCCAAAACGAGCTAGCTGCGGTTGTTTTTCTATGTTTGAACTGAAGTATTCATGTAGCTCTTGTGTTTTTTAAAACTGCTTTGCTGCACTAAATATTTGTAGCTTTGGTTATGCTTCTAGCAACGTGACACTGGCACGTGAACTGCGTTATTTCCCCCAGGTACTCGGGTTTCCACCAAAATTCCAAATACTAAAGTTAATTGCTGACTGGAAATTTCACAATGTCCATCCAGATTGTGTTGTTTTGCATCTAATTAAGCAAAAAAAAAAAAAACGGCACCTAAATGTGAAGAAATAAGAGCACCTGGTGTCAAAAATCTTCCCAGGCCACATACAAAGCTATCAAAAACATACATTTCTTTCATTTCTGTTTTCTTTTTATTACTTTTAATTAAACAACAAAGATGACCTGAGCAAACATAAAAGCAGATTTTCAAATTATGATTCAAGTTTTTCAATGATAATAGCCTGACCCTATGTACAAAGTAATTGCTCCCCACATTACGCTCCACCAGGACATGATGACCGCCAGACCTGTACAACCAAGTAGTTTCCTAAACTTATCTGGCAACATAAAGTACGCTAACAAAATGCAAAAAGGTATAAAGAAAGTCCAGATGACAGCTGGCCTACAAAAATTAAGTTTTGTCACCCAATAACATTCAAAATCCTAGTAAAATTTACAACATACATTGACTTTCTAGGAAAGACTCCTTCCCTAGAAGGAACGTAAAGATTTTAGGTTTCTACTTGATTCTAAAGAAGTTATTAAAACGTTTTGTTCAATGAGATGGGTTTCTGTGTTATTTTAGATCACCTGTATTTTTTTTTTATAAAATATGATTTTACAGCAGAGTACACAAGTCATAAAATTGGGATTATTAACCTTAAGAATGTGTAGTATTTCTTAAACTGTAGAACTTGATGGAGGAACTTCCCTGTTCAGCAGTAATATAACCAAGGAAGCCTGTTTTACCTTAAGATCTATAAATTTATCAGTTTGTCATCTTCCGCCAATTGCGTGGTAGTAGTTGTTCCCCTTGAAAGCCGCAGCTCAAAACTGGAAGAAAAAGATGAAAAGGCCACTCAAAAAAACCCTGCTGGTTCTCTTGGATCAACGGCCGATCAATACCTGGCGAGTCGAGATTAAACAACACGTACCAAATTGTGGATTAGTGTTTCTTTCAAAGCCAAGGTAAAGTCCAAGAGGAATCGCATCGGTGCTCCGACGTCCACATCCTGATGAGAAATCAAAGGCATCCACGCCGTCACTTCCAGGAAAGTGCTCGTTACTCCTTGATCGCAGACATCAAACACGGCTCTCGGAGGGCCGCTGAGCTTTTGTAATCACACGGCGAGCGCCGCAGCTCGACCGGCCATGCGAAAGCAAAAGGTTTTAAAGTATGGCGTGATGGATGGAGGCCGGTTAGCGCCGCGCCGCACTACAAAAGCCAAATTGCGGCTATCTTTGAGAAATAACGTTCTCCATCTTGGGCCTGTCGAGACGGCGGGCTGTTTGGCCTGGTGGCGATGTATTAAATGGCATATTGATAATTGAAATTTCTGCGCTCCTTGTGATGCCTTTCTGCTGACGGTGATCTTCTGGCGAGAGATGATCTCTATTACTTATGTGCAGAGAGGAGGCGGGGATCAGATGGGGCTCATATCGAGAGCTCTTCTTATGCATTCATGTGTCAAGGTTCTACGAGGCGTTCAAGGTTCATCGATCCCGAAAAGTGAAAACTGGATTTCCAGATGTTAGGTTGTGCTTCTCGCACCATTTTTTATTAGGAAAAGGCCCCTTAGGCTGTTTTATTCCCTCCCATAATGCAAAATCACATGTCAAGGTTAACTGGTGACTCTAAATTCCCCAAGTGGTGGCTGCATCATGCTGTGGGCAGGCTTTTCTTCAGCATAACTGTACCAAGGATTTTGACATACAGGGTTTCTACGTAGCTTCAAATTCTTTACATTATGCTTAAGATAAAAATCAATCAAGGTTATGATTGATTTACAGTTGAAAGGTCTAAAACAGGCTGGCTTTAAGTATGAAGCCTGAAAAAAGACATTAACAGGAAGAAAGTTAGGTCACAAAAAAGGGGAAAATGACAGTGAACAGGAATGAATCAAGAATTAAGACGCAACCCAGTTAGAAAAGAAAATATCCAAGGAAGGAAGCAGTGAAGTTAGGATACAAGGAAGACAAGAAGGATACAAGTAGGGAAATAAGGAAAGAATGAGGAAAAAAAACACAAAGAAGGGAAGAAGATGGACACAAGGCAAAACACATGAAAGTATTGAGGTCAGATACAAAAGAAAGAAGAGAGGTGTGACAAGGATGGAAAGATAGAATGAAGGTTGAAAAGAAATAGACGGGAGCAAAGGTTAATGGATGAAAGGAAATGAGAATATGACAGAAGGAGGAAGAAAGGTGGAACATAAAAAGGGAAGAAAGGAACAAAAGTCAAGGACAAGAAAGAAAGGAGGGGAGGACAGACGGAGGTACACAAGGAAAGACAGAAGACATAGTTGATGTAAAAAGAAGGAAAGGAGGGCCAAAAAAGAAAGGAAGGAAGAAGGTGTAGAAGGAAGAAAGAAAGCACACAAAAAAGGAAGAATAACATTGGATAAAATTCTAAAATATCCGTTGTTTTCATCTTCCTTACTCCACACACTGTCTGATTATCGTCATGAACACAGTTATTTATTTTCCATCTTCGTCTTTCATCTTCACTACTTTGTTATTTCACAACATATTTAACAATTGATAAATGTTAACCTCACTGGTTCTCTCCGACTATGTGCATCAGAGCCATAACCAGATCAGTGCGGCACAAATGAGAGACCTCTTTTCATTTCCAACGCCTCAGAAAAATCACATTCAAGGGTAATAGCCCATTTCGTTTTGATTCCGACGGACCTCGCGACTGTGTTTTCACCCATGGCGTTTGAGCTAAAATAGAAATAGACCAGACTGTTGACAGTAACCAATGTCACATAATCTCCCCCTGAAGGACAAGCATCAAAGATCAATTTATTTTCCTAAATGCTATTTATATATCCATCTCTGCCGGGCGCCCAGGGACATCCCGTATCGCAATCTAAATCAAATATTGCATAAATAGCTTCAGCAGAGGGGCCAAAGACAATGCAATGACATAGATGGCGGATAGGAGAGACTGAAGTGACAAATTCATAAAAAAAAAAGAAAAAAAAAAAGAACAGTAGGCGACAAGGGAATTGGCAAAAACATTTAGTTTTTCCTTTTAAAGCTATTCACTTTACACCGGCGGATGATATTATCCTTGAAAACAAAACAAAAAACAGACAAAAAAAGAAACGACTGTCCCATTTGTGCGACAAACCAAGGATGCGCAAAAGATTAAAAGCAAAATTAAAATATTAAAAATAACCACAGCGCGTCGTTAAAGTTAAGCTTTTGACACCTTTCGGCTCCAACTGTTTTGTCTTTTTATAGCTCATGCAAAACCTGCTACTTCTAGCACTCCATAATTGCTCGGCACACATGGGACAGAGAGGCTTTGTTTACTGTACTGCGAGCCGGCGGATCAATTCTTCTCCCACTCTGCCCCCTTTGATAATTGCCGAGCCAGAAGATGTGTGTTTACAGTTACCATCCTGCCAGCCCCAGAAACGCTTTGGACAGGAATAAAAGAGGAGGGCCCGTGAGGTTGATGGGAACGGGAGGGAATAAAAAGCTGGCTGGCATCATTTTATTATTATATTTTTTTTTTCTTTTAAATGTAAGGCGCAGATACGATTGGTGGGAAAAAAAAGAAAAGAAAAGAAAACAGTACTATTATGAAGGCGGAACAGGTCCAACAGAAAGCCCTTCAAAGTGTCAGATTGAATAAAAGATGCTGCAAGGATAATTAGCCATTAGGAAGAAGGCCCAGATCTCCTATGTGACCTTGCGAAGAATTAACAATCAAAAAGATATACTGACGGGGCAACTTGACAGATTGGCTCCGGGTAGGACGGGCTGTCTTATCAAAATAGTTTTCATGAGCTACTTTTACATCTGAGCTACATTTGGAACCTTTGTTAGTCACTTGGAAAAGAAAAATCGGACTTTTTAATTCTCAGTTATTTACAGTTTCTAGAATAAGAAGGATGTGTTTTATTGTTTCAGAGGAAAAACAACTTTTGTAACAAATAAATGCGAATATAAAGTGAAAATTAATGCCCTACTCATGTACTTCATTTGTCAATATTGTAACTTCTACTTCTACATGTAAATAACCATAAAAGCAAAACAGAGAGACCTCTAGGACGAACTATTCTAAGCTAATCATTCAAACTAGCAGGTTTTATTGACGCTTCTCTCAACTTAGTCACCTTTTATGGAACCAAAGTTTAAAAGCACTCGACAGACAGCAATAATTTCAGTCTTTATATAAATTTGTTTTAGAAATTGTGAAGAAAATGTCAAAGCAAATGCAATTTGTAGGTTAGTGTTAGCATGCCATGTGTACATCGGTCAAAATCTATCTCTCTCCATATAGTGTTGGTTTGTTTCGGAAAGTGAAATGGCATCTTGCGACTTTTCTTGCTGTAGAGTCTCTTGATTTTGCGCAGCAGGGTCCATGTGAGGCAAATGTCACCAGGCTTTATACGGCAGCGGAAGCAAACATCCAATCCAAGCCACCTCCTGCCTTAGCTATAGCAGATCGGTTTTTAAATTTTTTTTTTTTTTCACAGGGTCCCTCAAGTGTCACCACTAAAGTGACAGTCCAAAGGGATCCCCGGAATGAAATGTGCACTGTTCCCGAGAGATCGGGAAAAGAGAAAAGAGGTAATTTCTGGAATGATGGGTGCCGGAGATGACGCCCAATACGCTTCGGCTCCTTAAAATTTACAACCTCTGCGGCACTGTGTAAACAGCTGGGGAGCAAAACGGGATGCTCTGCAATTTCCCGCTCACCTTTCCATTTTAGTATCTCCGTTTTCGTTTTTCCTCCCACCTCTTCTTTCTGATTTTTATACGCTCGCTCTGCAGTGTCCTTGAGAGACAGCACAATTTCAGACTTCTCTAGAGAAATACTTAACTACAGGGCCTTTCCTATTGTTTGGATGCCAATATTGCATTTTTTTTTTAACACGTGCATCTATCACAGGTGACAGAGCTGAATTGTTGTGCTAAATGTTGATGGAGGGGGAGCGATGTTGCCTGTATAAGCAAGCAGAGGTTAAGAATACTGCTGCGAGCAGGTGTTTAATGGATAGTTGTAGATATGACAACACGAATTCACTGCCAGCTTGATGGAAAGCTATTATTGTGAATCTTCTTTATGATGCCTGTCGGCTGAAAGAGTTCCTTTGAAGATGAAGACCCGACTTTTTTATGTTATATAGTACATCAGATACATAAAACATAAAAGGCAACTTAATATTTAGCTGCACAATTCATACCTCTTGCTCTCAAGGTAAAAAAACAAAACAAAACAAAAAAAAACCCATCTGGCTAAGCTTACAGTTAAAATTCAAGGTTCGTGCTCTAGTCTAAATAAGGCAGTGGTTATTATTATTTCTTGGTTTCATCAGATCTGGCAATGCAAATTTGTGATTGTAATAAAAATTAGAAAACAAAAGCGGTTTTTATCCTCCCACTATTGCCGAATCTCGGCGTAGCATTCACAAGTTTAGCTCCTTTGCATAAAACTACATCTAATCAAGAGACCTGTATAATTTGGTGGAGAAAAATCAACATCAGTCCAGTTGTTTCATGGATCTTTTTTTTTTTTTTTCATGCTAATTCTTATCTTTTACTGCTGGGTGACATTTCGGTAAATGAAATTTGCCTAAAAAATGCGGCGAAAGCAGGAAGTGTTATGCAGCTAATTGAGCCTGTCCGCGGCAGAACTCGCCAATTGTTCCAATTTTTCTCAGCGGACGGCCGGCGTAAAAGCTAAAAAGAGCAGCGAGCAAAGAGAATATGTTGACAGTAATTTAGTACATTCGACTGAAGCAAATGATGTGGATGTAGAAACATTTTTGCTGGAGTACAGTAACCTTTTGCACTAATTTTTATGCCTGCGTGGAATGTGTTTTAATTCATTGATATTTTCAACTTTCTGTGAGTAACTCATGACTTCCTTCCTGTTCATTTGCCTAGAAAATCTGTTTCGTTTTGGGAGACGTGAACGCACAATTGATCCGATTAGAACCAAAATAGAAAACTCCGGTCCGCCAAACACCTGGGTCTTGGTTCAGTTGAAGTGAACTCTGGTGTGGTTTGAGGATGCAAGCAAACTAGATAACCGCTCCAAAAGCATGAAGTGAATTAAAGCGCAGGGTATCCTGGGTAAATATATCCAAAACAAAGGCACATGTCTAGTGCTAGCAGGAAAAATGGCTTGTGTGCCTTTACCACAGACAAAAGAGAAATCCTTCAACTGCTAAAATCTGACACTTCTCTTTTTTTTGTCGACATTTTGTGAAGAAAGAAGTTGCACTCATGTCTGGAGTTTTTTGTCGTTTCCATCGGTACTTTTTGATGCAGCGCCACCTCAGGCGAGGGTGGGAACAGGCTTTTCACTTAGCTTGGATCGTTCTAACAGTGCAGTGTGAAATGTTGCAAGTTTGGTCAACAATCAAACCGAGTCTACTGGTCTACGAGGCGTGAAGACACCATAAAACTACTAGGAAGCAGCAAAGAGCTACTAATGCTGTACTTGGTATGAACATGTTGAGTTTTACTCGAAAGGCATTGGTTGCCATCGACATCACTTGGTTGTGTGGTGGTTTGAGATATGGTCATGACAATAATCGACAGCAGGTTAAATGGAACGTGCTCCAATTGGGTCTCAGAAAAAAAAGCAATGACAACTGTTGAGTATGATGCTGTGGGCTGCGCTTCTTTCACAAAGCCCTTAAGAATCTTGTTATATTCTTGGCATCAATTTTTTCCCCCCACCAAATCCAGAAGATTTGGGGAACATTAACTCTTGGAGTTGAGTGGAGAAGTAACAAAACATCAGGAGAACAGGAGGATCGGGCAAATACCCCCAAATAAGCTGAACATGGTAAGTAACAAGTAGCAAGAAATGCAAGGCTGGATCCACTGAAGCAACACAGGAAGAGGAGCTAACAAAGTTTTCCATTTATAAAAATCCATTTCCTCCTCTAAGTGTTACGGATTATGTTTTTTTTATTTTTTTTTACCCAAGTGCACAAAAAGTCAAAGACCAACGGAGTTCACGCTCTCTGAAGCCCTGCAGGTCAGCTCCCTGCTGGCAGCAGAAACAGAGCTTGTGCCAAGTATCTTGAGCTCTGACCTCGAGAGAAATCCATCCCTCTTGCCGGCCTGCCTCGTCTGACTGGAGCCTCTCTACGCAGATCTGTATAACTGTAGCTGTAGGGGTCTACGCCTGCAGATGCCGCCTCTCGGAGCAGAATGCTGGCCGATGACTCGCCGGGGGGATTGGCAGAGCAGCCTCCTCTGGAGGTTTGCATCTGAGGGAGGCCCCCTCTTGGATCAGTTTGTGTCTGATGATGCACGGCCTGCTCCCCCCACGCAGTGCAGAGGGAAATTATGCAAGGCAGCGCGGATAAGGAAGTGAGTCTGTCCACCCACTGGGATGAATCTCGAGTGTGGAACGTGTGAGGGGGAAGAGAAGGAAATACTGTGGTGCATTTTTGTTATTTTACACGTTCATGCAGGTTTCTGTGTGGTGCACAGCAAACATTCTCGGAATGGCCCCAGCTTTTCATATATCGCGCTGTAAAATAGCGTACCAGCAACCTTATATTCTCATTGAAACTCCGGGGAAACATCGGATAGCAGCACAGAAAAAAGAAAAAAAAAAAGTGTTAGCTTTGTCAACAGCAGCTGCAACATATTTCTTTCGCTTTATTTATATTTTCGAGCATTCGCTATAGCAAATTTATCACTACACCCACTACTCAATCTGTTTTTTGTTGTTGTTTTTTTTTTGTTGGACAAAACATGTAGTCCTGCAAAATTTAAATCGTTTTCACAGGAGAGAAATAATACCTTAGCGTGGAAAATAAATAAATAAATAAAAAAAGTAATGGAAAACTTAAATAGAAAAACTCACATTTCAGCCAGAGTAGTAAATGTGATGGAAAATGCATGCTGATGATGATTCATGCACATAATGGATCTGGCATCTCCAAATGAATGACTCCAATGCTTAACAGTTGAAAGTCATGTTGAGCTGCGGCATCAGTCTCGTCACCTGCGGTTTTTAATTTCACATGCGGCCCCCGAGCCGTGGCGGGAGGCTGTTTGAGACAAACGCACGTTGAAATGTGACCATAAACGGGAAATGCTACGCTTGCTTTTCTTCTTCCCGACGTACATTAAACTGTGGGGACAGCTTTTTTTTTTTTTTTTTTTTGTAACCCTGGGTAGGTTTTTGTTTTGCTTTGCTACGTACCTGCATGAAAGAAAGAGAATTTTCTATATGTGGGTTACTGTGTTTTAGGTTCTGTGATTCGCCTATTAAAACAAAGGTAATTACAGATTTGGAAGTGTTTATGTTTAAGGTAATCTGATCTACTGCTGAGCTAAATGGCCTAAATGCTTGTTCGTAGCAGCAGACGCATAGGGAGATAAAACGCTGCATTTTCTAAATTATGTTTTTACAGGAAACCAGCAGAGGTGGGGGAAACAAAAACCGTCCATTCGACGTACAGCGAGCTAAACGAAACGCGGACACGTGGCGCGAGTTTGCTCGAATCTGCGATAACTTTGACCTCAGGAAATCCCCGCCGGGACGGGGGAACACCCGGATCCCTTCACAGACACATGCACACACGCTTCCTGTCTGCTCGTGCAAAGGCTCGCCATGATAATCGCGTCTCCTGAGGGGGCGCGAGGGCGCTAGGGGGGTTGGCGCGTGCAAGAAAGACGGGCACGACGTGTTGGATGCTTCCCAGGATGGCACAACACGGTTCTGAATGTCATTTCATATTCTTGTCACACAGCAGCAGCAGCAGCAAGCGCCACAACTACCAACCAGCTCCCTCCTGATTCGAGTCAAAGCAAGTAGTTTGAGTAAGAGAGATCCGAGAAACCACGGATACGGAGCAACTTACATAACACGGGAGGGAGGGGGCACATGCCATATGTGATAATTTACCCCAAAATAATTAAATTCTGCGAGAGGGAAGGTGTATTTACGGTAGCGATGTTGGCTGCATTTGGGTAGTAGGGGGGGAGAGAAATGATGCCTCGGGAAAAGTACAAAATTAATAGGCAGTTTATGGTGGAAGGGCTTACACAGGCTGCATTTTAATGTCCTCACTCTGTTTATGAAAACATGTATGTATGGACTACAAATAAAAAGCACTTTTTGTTCTGTTCACACTAATGAAAGCAGGTGGAAATTGTTTTAAAAAATGTATGGATTGAATGACTTATGGAATCAGTCATAAATATTTACCTGTCTTCCTAATTAGCAGGCGGCTTTTGGTCAAATGAAACAAAGGAAACAATGTCAAAATTGTTTTTGACGATGCATATGGAAAGTATGGGTTTCCATTTCAAAATAAGAAGTGTTTTGAATACAGTTTACAATTAACACAAAAAGTGTAAGAATCAGCAAAATGCTTCTAAGAAAATGAAACAAAGACGATTATGTCTAAGTGTTAAAAAAAAGAAAAATCTATTTGCTTCCAGGAAACTCTAGACCGCAAATTTGAGTTAACAGGAAGTTCCTTCACAATTGGCAAGAAGCCACTGTTCTATATAAGCAATGGAAGGTAGATCAGTTTATGTCGGTGGCATCTCTGTATCAGTCGCTTTCAATCAACACTATTATTTTCTTACCAGTGGGGAGGGGGAGTGGTGGACTCAGACCTCAATTCCCACTCGGTTGCTACTTCTGCTGTCTTAATGCAGAGATATTCTGGGGCTTATGCGTTGGTTCAGCATCAATAGCTGTCATTTTTCGTTGTGTTGTTTTTCCTGGTGGCCTTATTCCATCATCAAGACTCATCCTTAGTGAATATCTGGATTTCTATGATCCTTCTCCAAGAACACCGTTTGATGTTGAGAGCGGGGTAAATTCACAACGCAGCACATTTTGGAAGGGGGCAACACTTCGTTGCCGTGCCAACAGCCACCAACTGTCTTGGCTTTGAAAATGCCCTGGAAACCAGGGTCCTTATTGGTGTGCTTTTCTTCTTCATTTATTTCCACCCCTTCGAAAGAAGAACCGCAGCCGAGGGAGAGGGGAAGCTGTCGTCGATCAAATCGCCAATGTGACGCGTGTACCACACAATACGAGGACACCTAACGGATAGAGTGGTTGTGTTGTCCGCCGCTGATTTGTCGCTTGCGACAATTCCCGTTTGGTGAGATTCCCTCATGTTTCTCACCTGCCTCAGCACCTGAATCCATTTTCCCCGATTCCCTGCTGCAAGCTTCAGATCCTTTACTGGCAGATGGCTTGGCTGTCCATCATCTGCCACCCTTTACCGTCTTGGACAGTAATTGGAGATATGGTGCACACATGTACTCATTTATATTGTACTATGGCTAACATGTCAGGAAGCGGGAGCGTTAGAAGGCAGTGTGTGTGCCGTACCACTTGTAAGTCGATAGGCTGCGTTTTACAAATAACAGTGCATGAAAGTTAAACTTTACCGAAACACGAAAAGTGCTAAAAGCTAGTTCAGGTAGCTCAGTGCCCACAGATGTAATTAGAGAATTCCTGCTGCATTTGAATGCACCTTTATTTCTACACCTACATTTATTTCAGTAGATTTTGTTAAATCAGATGGACTCGTCGCTACCTTTTAGCAATCCACTGAAGAGATTTGAACATTCGATTGGCAAAATTATTGAATTGATATTTCATAATTATGTAAATGCACACAGCATGCTCCATAACTATTGATGCTCTTGGTGAAGATGCGTAAAAAGCTCTAAAATTGGTGCATCTTGTGTTGCAGTAGCATAGTTTCACATTGAGAAGTTGTCAAAAGGCCGATCTATAGCTTTAGCACATTTTGTAAAAATGCAAGACGACCCCTGCATGGTGGCACTCGAGCTGTGAGTTTCCTGCCTGTCTGCCGCTGTTAGCTTTTTCTCTTTTTCTCTACATGTTAAAATTCAGGACTTGAAAAGCCAACAGGATGCATTGAATAATCTGGGAATACCATAGAAAGAACAATTATAATTGAAGGACAGTTTCAGTTGAAGCTTTAGCTTTTAACATTAAGCTTCGTAGTAATTAGTATTTAGTAATAAATTTGACTCCAGGCTTTAAATATGACACAAAAGAGGCTCATTTCTTTATGCTGGTTGTCAAAACGGCAAAGACAAGAGATCGTGCTTTTTGAGTAAGACAGGTGTGTGTGTTTGATCTTCACGAGTCAGGAAATTGGTGTTCCAACACATTTCTAATTTGGAAATTTCATTACTTTTCCCCAGACTCAAAACTTCTGCAATTCAATTTAAGGCACAACTGGAACTTTCGGATTCAAACTTTCGGATTTCAGGACTAAAACTGGCATTTTCTTTCTCTTTTTATTTTTACGATTTCTAGTCGTCGTTCTTGCAGTACAGAAGATAAAAATGTTCATCTCTTTCCAATCTGTATCCCATTTTTTGGGAGGCTGAGGAATATTTCAATCTCAATAGAAGATTTTTGTGTCTGTTCCTCAGTTTAAAGGGCTTCAGTGGTTTGCCCTGTCTCTTTACTCTAACGAAGTCCTCTGTCAGTTTGGATGAGATCTCTCGTGTGCACTTTGCCGTTTTTCTTCTTCTTCTTCTCTCGCAAACTTACGCTAAATTGACCTCAAGTGTCAGCGTGTGAAACCGGTGACCTGAGGTCAATTTATTTCTGTCGCTTCCTTGCGTTTGTCAAACAAAACAGATTACGTAAAGCAAAACCTTCTCCACGTCTCTGCCTAGTATTTGTCAGACAAACTCAGATAATAACGCTGCAAAATCCACCGTTCCTTACTTCAGTTTAAGAGATCATTATTATGACTCCCAAAGCAGTCCCGCTGTTTCCCTGGCACCAGTTACACAGTTCCAGAAGATTATAGACCCTTTAAAATCACTTAATCATTAAATATTTACCAGCGCCTGGTTATTTAGCCCCAGCAGCAATTTTTTTTTAAAAGCACCTCAGTGGATGTGCCAGTTTTCAAATGAAAAATTCCTGCAAAGTTTGCCGCGGCTCCTTTGAATCCTCTGTTTTAACGCCAGATGATCTTCCTACACATAGAAACTGATGGGTCTCTCTCTTTCTCTCTCTCTGCGATTCGGCGAGTGACTCAGCCCGAAAGCAAGTGTTTGTGTTGATGGCTGAACCGAAGTTCAGGCGGCTTGTCTTGTGAATTCTTTGCGGCATAAAGGCAGCCAAGGAGGAGAACATGGTGAAATATATATATATATATAAAAAAAAAAAAACCAAGAGCTGTTACAGACTGTAAACTTCTGAGTTAACTAAAAAGAATGTTCTCGAAGGTCGCAGCAACATCAATTTAAACCAAAACGATGAAGAGACGGGAAAAATATCCTGCGGGGTTTGATATCCGTCTGTTTTTTTGGGGTTTTTTTTGTAGGAACTACTAAGCTTACTTCAAAGTCAGCCTGAACACCGCAGCAAATGTTATCTATGGAATCAAAATGGAGGTCAGAAATCATGAAGGTGTTATCAAAGGTTTTTTTTTTTTCTTTTCTTTTTAGATCAAAACGAGCTCACCCATACACTTTTGCCTTTTATTTAAAATTCCCTTTTTGAAATTGCGTTTATCATGTTTTTCCAACAAGGATTCATCCAGATTCTCTTTTGAGAGAAAACGTCGCTTTCCACGACACCTTGCTTGAGCTTGAAGATACTGACTCCAAGTTGTCATGTGAATCAATTAACCACAACATCACATTTTGAAGGTTTTAAGTTTTTCGGCCATATGCTGAAAAACCAATCATACATTTATCTCTGAAAAAGCAGCTTATTATCAACTATTACCATTCTACAGATTTTTGCTGTTATATCACTTAAATGTTTCAGGTGAAAAAAAAAAAGATTTAACAGGAAAAAACATTAAATTTATAAAACAATTTCTATTTATTTATTTATTTTGTCTGCTTGTTCCACAGCTACTACAAAGCCGCTGACGTCAATTTCTACGGCTTCTGAAAGCTGCCGGATCTAAACGGGCAAGTTCAACGAGAAAACAAAATCAGGAGAGATCCAAATACTTTGTGGCGACGCCGTCTATTCAAAGTCAAATACTGCAGGTCTGACACTAACACTCTGGCATTTCTTTAAAAGAAAGGATATGCCGTGGCAATAAAACTCATGGCCTTTTTAATTTTCATTTTCAAAGATCCAATAAAATATGGAGACAGAGCAGGTGAGTGGCAAGCGGAAAAGGTCCAGACAGCTGGGCATTGAGGTCTCTCTGCTGCTGGCATTTGCCCTCATAAAGCACACATCCTGTCAGGCACCAGATACACAGTCTTTTGGTTCAAGATACATCTACATTACTGCAACACAACAGTGTTACAATGACCTCTGATAAGGTCATTGTAACTGTAAGATGCATAATAAAATGCATGGGTTTTTTTTTTTATCACTTATGCTAATAAACTCCACGAATAATTTTTAGTAAAACTTCAAATTTAAGTCTTTGACCTGCACCATGATCCAGTCATGACTCAGCAGAGAAGTTTGAGCTGCTTCCTGTGCTTGATGTCTAAATATAAAATCCTTTAAGGGCCTTGCAGCGTGACTTCGGTAGAGCGTGGGAAGATTCCAAACATGCACACCACCATCACTGTTACGAGGCAGAGGTCATGTCTGGAAGTAAAGCATACCCATGTTTTTGAAAAGCAACAGTGTCAGAACCGCTGAATTTTCCTGCTGCGCCGTTCCTGCGGTTCAAAGTCCCAGAATTAACCGGAGTTCTCACGAGCTGACTTAAAGAACTTCCTGCACGCTTACCCCCTCAGACAAAAACAAACATTTTGAAACACTTGAAACTAAAGGTGTTATCACACCATTTCCACGCTCGCCATCCAGTTAAGATCCGAGTAATATTTGGTTCTAAACCTGAGAAATGAAATGCATTTTTGTGGAACATCGGTTTTGGTGCACCCATGTTTTATATAATGTGTTGGATTTTCACCACTTTTTTTTTTTTTTTTTTACTTTCCGTCTATGCCAAACTATTCTATTAACACATATAATATGAGAGTTGGAACAGAAGCATACAGTGGGATAATCCAAGTCTTTTATTTGCCCATATCTCTTAACTCTTCCCTGGATGACGATGCCTGGCATCCAGCTGTGGCGCCGCCCCCGTGGTACAAAGCTGGGGGGACGTTTTCTGGCCCACTGCGGCTCATTTCTACTTTGTTACATACTTTGTGATGTCTCGCCCCAACGCTCAGGAAGGGTGTTAGGGTCTCCCTGGTAACTGAGTTTTTCCTGTGCAGCAGACAGACGAAACCCTCCCCTCCTGCATCGCACACACACACAATTCCCCCTATGTGTGATGCTCACCCTCCACTTTAGCCCCAGGGAAGACCAGTCGACCAAGGAAACTTCTGTATTTCATGCATTGTTAGGCTGGCTGAGGGCTCTTTACAACTGACCCCTGCCAGTTTTGTCCATAAGTGGATAATCCTGCAGGTTCACAAATATCTGAACGCTTGGGAAATATCTGTATGGACCGACTGATGCTTTTTCAGCGACAGAGGCAGGGCGATGATTGCCAATGCAAATTAATAACATTCGACAGAAAGGTCAAGAGCAGAAAACAAAAAAAGATCAACATTTTGCTATTCAAAGAAATCCTGTTGAGTTTGTTCAAGGTTCCATCTTTGAGCTTTTTTTTTTTTTTTTGAAACTGAAATCATGGGAGCGGAAAAGAAAACAAGTGTTGTTGTCTCAACACATTGTGCCGCCATGATGGCAGTTTGCCTCATAGCCCAGCGGAGCAGCGAAGGGTTCAGAAATGAGCATTTTCACATTGAGGTTTCCATTATCTTATGCTTGATCACCCCTCAAATTGCGATATTTCGTCAAGACAAATTTTCCCCGTCACGCCCCACAGGCTGTAGCGCGGTGGCGGCTCGTTCTACTCGGAGCCTGACTGGGAAAAAAAAAAAAAAAAAATCATTTTACTGGTTGTTTTAGTAAATTGTGTTCTTCAAACATGAGCCATCGCTTACACTAATATGACATGAAGCTCATTCTGACCAAAGGCCCCATTTTTCCAAGCCTCACTGAAGCAACTCATATTTACATGATAAAGACCTTCTCAGGCTCCTGCTAGATTTAAAGACACAGCTCCTCACACTGCTAAAACGCACAATCTTAGCAAGTTTTGTCTAATTTCTAGAGCAAAAAATATAAATATATTTTCACCAAATATAAGAGCTTGTTTTCAGTGATTAATTCCTTAATATTGATTTTATTTGGTTTTTAGTACTATAGTAGTTGTAGTTTTTAGTATTATAAGTGAAATTAGTAATAGTTTCACTTATAAAAATGGGAGAAAATGCATTGTTATAAGTGGAAAAAGTAGAAAAAGAATGTACTTGTTTGACTTAAAACAAGCTTCTATATCTTAGTGCAAAGTTACTTGTAAGCTAATTTGTCTTATTTCAAGTGTACTAAAAACTAAACCCCAAAAAAAACCTGGTAATTTTTTTTGTTTTTGTAGTGTATGAACATTTTGTCAGCCAGAATGCAGTACCATGTGTGCTGCTTTAGCGATTCTGTACAAATGTCCTAAAATCTGAGGCACTGCTTGTAGAACAAGATCATCTCATTACCACCGATGCTGAAATTTTAATGCCTCATTACGGTCGTCCATTTTCCGGCAGCGGTTCTGTCACAGCAAACTTGGAGCACGCTTTTATCACCGGCTGCAGTTGACATGTTGACAAGTTGACATACAGCGCTGTAAAAAAAAAAAAGTATCCAAACCCTTCAAGCATTTTAATATTTTCTATACTTTTTAAAGCTCGCAGCACTTAATAGAGATTCTATGTGACAGATACGGGTTTTAATGATCCCACATATAATCCAAAGCAACCAACTGGCTAAATCGTAAACGAGTCTCCATGTTTATGTGATTCACTAAATACAACTGCTCTGAACGGCAGAGAAACAAAAGTCGGCAAATGAAACATCACAAAACGATAAAGTTGTGAAGAGGATTGAAGTGAGGTTAGATTATAATCCCAAGCGTTTTGCATCTCACGAGACTCTGTTCCATCTACCTAATAAAGACAGAAAGAATCTAATCTAGGGTAATTAATAACAAAAGCAAAAGGCTGAGTTTGGAGGAGCTTTAGAGAGACACAGCTCAGGTGGGTGAATCTTTTTAATGCTCAGCTGTCAGTTTTGGCCTACCAGATTCCTAAAAAATTTACAAAAGTAATAAGACGATGTAAAAAGTGAACTTTGTGTATTTGCAAAAGCAGACTATTTACAAGAATATGACAAAAACCTTCGTAAAGAAGAGCAGGAAAGCATAAACAGCTTACAGTGTTTGTTTGGAGCAGCCATGGTTTACAGCGTCTATATCGATAACGCTCGTTTGTGTACTTAGGATGCAGCAGACCGTTACTGCAGCAGCTCTCCATAGCGCTGTAATTGTGTAATGCATGAGGTGGGAAACATAACACTGGAAGGAAACCTGTAAAGGCTGCAAATGACTCGAGATTGTGGCAAACGTCATGGGGCTGGGATACACTGGACGGGCGGTTTCGGCCAGAGAGTTTTCGAATGGCCTAGTCAAAGTCCCGGCCTGAATCCAATTGAGAATCTGTGGCGTGATTTGAGAATTCCAGTCTCCAGACGCGCAAAGCTGGGAGGCGCATAACACTTACGGCTACAGTTTGAAGAAAAAAAGAAAGAAAAAAAAACAGGAAGAAGTTTAAGCGGCATGAACACTATTTGCAAAGATTTGTATGTTCTCCCAATGGATTGGAAGTGATATGGTGATGTAGACCGAAGCTAATTGCAACAGCCCTCAATGTATTTGCTCATAAAAGATAGACAAAAAAGTGCTGTGGCTCTGCTGTACTCTTATATCTCATTAGACATGTTTGTACTGCATAACTGACTCTCTCTAATTTAAATGCACTCTGATAATTAGGCCCTACAGTAATTACTACCGATGATTGTATTTATGCAAACTTGAAAATTGTGAAGTAATAAGTGCAGAGGAGTTAATTGGGTTTAAGATTTACAACTTTTTTTCTTTTTTTTTTATAACACGTTGCTTCACATCACTTAAGAACAGACACCAAAATCAGAGCGAGAGAACATTTAGTCCTGCAAGTCTTGCAGTACATGTTAGTATTAAAAAAAAATAAAATAAAAAATAAAATTTAAAATAGGCATCAGAGCCAGGGCTGGAGAATAGAAAGAGTCCATAGTGCGATCAATATTCAAACGGCAAAATGAATCTGACTGGAGCGAGAACTTCTCATCAAACGGGAAGAGAAATTGGATATGAAAGATGACCTGCCATAAAATCCGATTTCCCACAATGCCATCTGTCAGACAGCAGCCGGGGAATAATGACAACGGTTAATGAAAGTTGAGCTCTGGTTCGGCCATGGTTTAAATCAGCTCTTCCATCCGGCCGTCTTGATGTGCTGACTCAGTGCCCTGTCCTCTATCCAACCCAGCAGGACACGACGGAACAAAGGAGCCAGGAAACCCTTGACTTAATTCCAACCTCATTCAAACATGTACAGGAAAAGAAAATGTAAAAAAAAACAAAAAAAAAAAACAGGCAGTAATATCACCTTCTAAAGGGAGGACTCTGACTCTGATTAGAGGTCCATGTTGGAAACTTTAAAAGAAGAGACTTATTAGATACTTTATGTTTTATTTCTACCACCTGTAGGTGGTAGAAATAAAACATTAGTAATTAGAAATAAAACATAAGCAACCTTTTGTATGGTCACTTTCAGTTGTGGAAGTTGACTAATCTGTTGTCTTTCTTCTATTTTGTACCAGATTGGAGATTCGTTTGGTTTTTATTTTTGTCTGTGTTTTGAGAATTTTCGCATATTCTCAAGATAAATAGTCATAATAACGCTCAAATCTCACATATAAATGTAATTTTACATGATGATTTTCTGAAATCTGTTAGGATCCTAATTTAACTCTTATTAAATATAAAAGACTTTGACTTCCTGATCAACATAAACAATTTTATGTCCCCTCTTGCTATACAAATCCTATTCATTGGAGTCCTATAACCACATTTGCTTACTGTTGGCTAAAACTAAACACAATAGAGAAAACTTACTAAAGTGAGTAGAAACCATTCCTTCCTTCGCATTACGAATTGACACGGTAGATAAGAAACAGCCAGTTGCAAAAAAACCCAAAAACATCTTTATATCTGAAGGTCTTTTTTGCAGTGCGGAGCCCGGCCCAGGTCAGCCAGCGTTTCAACCAAATTCAAATAACAAAAGGTAAACCCGAATGAGAGAATGACTCCAAAGCAAAGGTCAGTCGTTGACGTCTTAAACCGATTTGGAAACCTCTGGCTTTGACCTCCAACAACTTTTTTCCCCAACTTTCAAACGCTCACGTTTCATGCCGCGCGGCGCGCGCACAACATGACGCGTATACAAGTCAGACGGCTTACAGTAAGGAGGCGGTTTATATAAAGGCTAACATGAAGCTCAAAAGGTTAAGCTGTCACACCTTCATCATACTCTTCCTGTTTCTATTAGGCAAACAAGTTGGGGAAATGCGCAACGACGCCGTGCTAGAGATGTCTTTGCTTTAAAGCGGAATGTTTTCAATTCATCTGGTTCTCGAGAAATCAAAAGCCTCGGGGTCTTAAAAAGCAGCGCATGTGTATCTTTTGGAAGCTGCGTATGTAAAGTTAATGGCGCCTTAAATAAATTGTCAATCGTACCAGTGAGTTGCTTGTTTCTTTTACCCACCCGAGTGCACAAATCTTTTGTTTTTTTCTCTCTTTCCCCCCCCCCTCCCTCTCTCCCTCTCAGCCATGAAAGATGTTTTGCCCCACTCCGGGAAATCTCTCATCTTTTCCATTCTCCATTTCTGCTCAGGCAGCCCGGCTGCCTCCTCTGTCAAACAGCAGATTTAGTAATTGATCCCATTTGATCTTGTCGATTTCCATTTCAATCTACAAGCCGTCAAGAGGAAAGTGAAGGCGGGGGGGTGGGGTGGCAGGTGAGGAGGAGGAGGAGGAGGCCAGTCCTGACCAGGAAACCCCCGGAAAGTGGTGAGGCTGCGCTGTCAAAGATTGTACGGGTCCAAGGTGACTGATGTCAGGAGATAGGAGCTCTTATATTTTACTGTCTCATTCAAATATACACTCTCCTGTTGAGCCGTCAGTCTGAATCATGGCTCGCCGTTTTCTCTCGGCCAAGAGGGGAATTAGCAATATTGAATCCGCGGCTGAATATCGAGCAGCTCCTGGAGTACCCCCCCTCCCCCCCACGTTTAATCCGATAGCATCTTCAGAGGGGGCAATTAAAGCCGAAACAGGAAGAACCACAGAAACGGGGAAAATAAATTGGTTTCACTTTTTCTGCGAACAGTATGAGTAATGTAGGGATGTGAGTAATTACAGTACAGCTCTCTCACACCAGAGAAATCTCAGACGCGAGGCCATTTATGTGGGTTTTAACAGGAAGAATATTTCCAGTGGTCCTCGCTGTGGGATGTACCAGTTATGCTGTTAAGGCCAGTGAACACTGTGGGTACAGCGGTGGGGACGAATGGAGCTCGACGTCTTGTTTTTGGTCTCAGTCTTTATTAATATCTGATGAAGCGCGGAAGATGATGGGAACGTTTTCCAGTTGTGCAAATGGACTGAAAGGGAAAATGAGACGGATTTCCAGAGTTTAAGCGTCGAGTCCGTACATTGACCCACCCGTCATCTGTTGCTTCATCCACTTAGCAACATGTCAGGACATCATTCCATCCCACTTAAAAGAAATAACCGAATTCAATTTAGTGAAAACTTTTGTATTTAAACTTAAACTGTGGATTAAAATGACCAGATACTTTAAGTGTTAATTTCAGACAGGAATACTACGGAATATATTCTTGAAAAATTTATATTTTGAAGAATTCCCCAAACTCGCTGTGCTCACCTTTTTTGGCTGTACGCATCTAAAAAAGCTTCTCCTTTTTAAATATTGATGCTGCCCTTCTCTTTCAGACAGGCTAACATTCTTTTTTTTTTTAGCTCCAAAGTGCATAAGTGCTGTTATTGGCATTTTGACGGTGGGCCGTAAATGGAGCGTGAGGTTTTCTCCTGGCGTACCTCCCAGCTGATAACAGCCGTGTCTGTTACATGAAGGGAAAACACGGCGCGCGAGTCCGAGAGCGGCTACGAAACGTCTACTTTTGTTTGTGTTGATGAGAGCATGAAACACGGGGGTTGTTAGGAGGGCGGGAGGGGCGCTGGGGAGGTGAAGAGGGACGGGAGGGTTGGAGGAAAACGCGAGGTGAGAGATGAGCCCTCAATAGGAGTTACATAATGTGAAGGGATGAAATCTTCCCCTTTCCGTGTCCTTGCTCCAACCCACCCGGCAGCCCCGCAGCTTGAAAGCCAGAGTTGTTAGCACATCCTTGAGAATAACCTGCTTGTAATGAGCGCTTTGTAATCTTCTGTTGGACTTACTTTTAATTGACAAAAGAACCATCAAAGGCAACTTTATAGCTGGGGCTAAGCGTAAATCATGTTTTAATTAAGAAGGATGGAAGGATTCCTTTCCTCCCTCAGCGACAAAGACTTTCCCAAAGGAATGCCTTCAAATTTCATGGCAACGTCGCTCTAAATAGCTAGAACTAGAAGGCAACTGGAAGCTCTGCTAGCCAAGAGGAGTCTCTGTTTTCTTTCATTTCTTTTTAGCCTTTTAAGCAAGTCGGCTGGCTGAAAAGCATTACTCTCCTGCAGGGAAAGGATTTGGCTAACATAACAAAATGAAAAAAAAAAAGAAAAAAAGAAAAGAGTGTTGTGTCAGCCAATTATTTTGTGACTCTGCCCTTTCTTTTTTCTTTCAGAACATTTACTTAAATTACTGCAATGGGAATTAGCCTCGCTGTGCAACGGGAATGTCATTTCGCTATGTTTCATTTAAACGAAGAGGAGAATGTTTGGGCATAATGCACAGAACCATGGGTTGGTGAAAAGAAATACAGCAAATCAGCACAAATTATCCTATACCAGGTATCAAGCATGGTGGTAGAGGGGGGATTATTTGGGTGTTCAAATGTTCAAGAGTTTGATCATCTTTCCTGCATTTCTATCAACCATTCAACGAAGGGACTAAACTGGAAAAATCTCAAGGTTTTGCAATGATCTAGTCAAAGTCCAGCCATTAGTCAGATTGAAAATATTTGATGGAAGAGGTCAAAATTAACCTGGAAAATTGTGAGCAAGTGTTAAATTCATATAAGGAAGGATTATCTTACACTTTAGCTGATTTATCAATCATGAAATGGATGTTTTTCCATGACGGTATTTATATTTACATGCCGACCTCAGTAGCTTATTTATTAATTTTTTTATGGGAATATTAAAAAGAGAGTAGATCTTTGTGCTTCAAAATGTACTAAATTTATTTTGTCTTTGCATACAATGAAGGCCACAGGTGGACAAAACGCTCAAACAACTTAGATAAAAGAACTCGGAACATGCTCCGTGTTGTACGAGTTGAGGCTGTCTGGGCTCAGTTCTGCTACATCAACTCTTAAAAGCTACAAATTGCTGCTTTATATGCTTATTATAAATCGTGTTATTATGTTTGCATGAGCAACCAATCATGCTTTTCTCCAGTTTTTAATACTTCTGTTCAGTTAGTCACGCTGGTTCTATGTACATACCAACATTTTAAACTAAACCAAGTCAATTTCAAATCAAAACAGATCATTAATAATTCATGTGAAAGTCTTTTTTTAGTGGCAAACAAAACCAACGTAAACTTAGACACGCTAAGAATATTTACACCAAATATGTCATGTCATTACAGGCCGTCTTACACCCGCCTGTGTATGTGCAGTTTACCGTCACTTCACTCATCCGTCCTCTGCTAACCTCTCTCAGAACAAAGGAGTCGCGAAATTAATCTAGCCAGGTCGATGGCACGATGAAGCGCAATCAGAAACCTTTCAAAAAGCCAAAAGGCAAAAATCAGAATCCTGTTATTCTGTCTCGTCTCGCAGACGAGGCAAAGGGCCCAGAAGAACCTTAAAACACCTATTGATCTGTGTTAAAGCCATCACAGCTCACTTTCTACGGCATGATTCACTAATAACTTTGAATGGCCATAGCAAATCACTGCCCACAGAAGCCATTATCCGCAAACCAATCATTAACATGTTATTTATGTGTGCTGGAGCGTAGGTGGGGGACGATAGGCCATCAGGGGGCCAGGTGGAGGAATTAAACTCGCAAATCATTTAGTATCTGCCATTTTTACTGGCGGGTTACTCGTTAGCAATAAACAAAAAGTCATTATTGCCGCGCACCCCTCAGCCTATAAACGTCTGAGAAGCCGAGACGGGAAATGGCGATGGGTAAGGCCCTACAACGCTGGTTTTGGTCTGATAGCCCAGGAGGGAGCCCAGCCAGCATCTGTGCTTATTCCAGTAAAATGACTGAAATGGCAGCCGTGATTGCCTGCAAGTTATTTGATTAGGGTTCCCTACAGATTCCTCATGCTGCTAGAGCAAAAAGGAGAGTGGGGATAAAAGGCGGACTGTGCTGTTGATCCATCAATAAGAACACACAGTGCTGTGAAAAAGTATTTCCCTCTTACAGATTTCTTCAGCTTCTGCTTTGATGTCGCATTTAAATGTTTCACATCAGCTTTCAGATGATTATTTCACTACATTTGGGGGGGAAGCAATCCAGGCCGACTTAGTCCAATCCAAGAAAAAAAACAAAAAAAAAAACGTTAAGAAATCAAGAAATCACTGAAATAGAACTTACCTGACAACATGAGGTAGACTCAAAAACCCACTCAACCTGCCCATATTTAAAGGAATTCAAGAAGATAAGAGAAGCAAAGTCATTACCATCCATCTGTCTGCAAAGAGTTACAGACTTTTTTTTTCAATACTTTGGGATTTCAGATAACCACAGTGACAGTCATCATCCACAAATGGTGCAAACGGAGGTCAACTTTCCCAGGGCAGACTGACCTACCAGTTCCAGTGATGCGCCCAGGAGGTCACAAAAGAACCAGAACATCAAAAAGTCCCGTAGGCTTCACCGGTCTTCGTTAAGATCAATTTAAAATAAATAAGAAACAGACAAAAAATGGGCACAAATACTCCCCACAGTAGAAGGAACCGTGGATTCTGTGCCTAAAATCCTGAAGGAGGAATATGAACTTAAGCTCAAACATCACAGAGTTCCTCGCTAAAAAGGCTTAAAACTGAGTATAGTCAAAGTCCACTCCTAGATCTGACTGTGCTATGACATGATCTTAAGATATTCATAAAGAATTCTGCAAAAAATATAAAATTCCTTCACAGCGGGCTAAGTGATTGACTGCGAGTTACACCCACTAAAGTCGTTGCTGCCAAAGACAGAACCACCATGCTCTGTGACCCCCACCTGTTTGTAATCCAGTATTCTCGGATTCACCTATTCCTTTATTTTTCTGTGGAAGCTAACTCCATATTCTTGAATTTTTCTGTACAGCATATAAAATATTCAAAACAAAACCCAACTTAGGAAGCTGAAATACACTAATGAAATACGCTACTTGACATACTATTGGCTGGGGGTAAAATCAGCTAATCCAGAAGTGCCGTTTATTTCCATCGATACTGGTTAGCTATCAGTAGAGATAAAAAAAAAGTCTGTATTAGTTTCTGCGATAGCTTCCATTTCCAAAAATTGGCCGCCCTATGCATTTTTGGAGATTTTAGCTATTTGCAGGCAGTTGCATCTCCTGCACTCCCACAAATACCAGGTGTCCACTGTATCGGGTTTAGGAGGAAGTTACTTTTTCAGATTGGATAAATGTTTTACTGTCATGAATAAAATAATCTTCTGAAAACTGCTTTTAAAAATGCATAAAGAAATCTGCAAGCACTGCAACGGCTGAAGGAATGGTTAAACCGCCTTTCTGCTACAGCTGTATTACCTCAAGATTCTCGCCTCTGTCCTCTAAAGCTCATCAATTAACAAGTCAAATGCTGTTAATCTGATAAGAAAGCAAGAGTTTTGCCGGGTGTTAGCTCTAGACCGGCTCTTGGCGAGAGCAACAATGTTGTGACACCTCGTTGTCACCACACGGTTGCCAAGCCAAGAAGATGATTCCTCTCTCGCAGCAAGCTTAAAGCCTCCCATCAGTTGGCGGACAGTCTTGTCTCATCAGGCCTGTAGCCTGGAGGGCTAGCTTTAAGCAGGAAGGAGCGTTTTATGAGCCACTAGGTAAAAACACTGAGTCATTGTTCATTTACATATTCAGCTGCTGACGTTGCGGCGGTCTGCAGGCAGGTGACTGTCCCCTTCTTTTGACTCGTATTCAGGAGGTTGACCGGAGAGGCGGTGCGCAAATTAAGCCATTCCTTGGCTTGGATAAAGCAGCTTCAAGCGCTCACGCATTGACTTTTGGCACTCTCTCCACATCATAAAAACACTCACATTTCACCAGCCCACCCAAGCACACATCACACACAGTCGCTAATGAATGGCAACGCTAATTAGCCCCTTTCTCTCTCGCTCTCTTTTTCCTCCCACTCCCTTAACACAGGATCACAGAGTGTGGGTCGGTCGTTCTCATTTTGCAGGGCAGGCTATTCACCAGAGGGCCCTTTGCTGCCGAAATCACCAAGATGCTGGTGAGCAGCTTGTCTGATTAGCAGTGATTACTTTCTAATTGGAGTTCTCCAAAACACGATGACCTCTGCTTTGTTTATTGATGGGATTAATCGCAGTCTGGCAGAATTAGAAATCCCACCTGAATACATTCCTTTCTCATTGTATTAGAAGGTCCTTTACCCTTTGCCGCCCTGCCGCTTCTTTTTTGTTTTGTTTTGTTTTTGCATCCTGAGTGGCCACCGATCCTTTTTGAGAATTTAAATGCTTCCTACCTTCATCACAATGTATTTTTACACAGAGGTTTTAAGAAACGATTTTACATTGTATCCTTTTTAGACATTTTACGTCAAGGGAAAAGCATCAAGTAGCTTGGTGTATTGTTCATGGCCTGTTCTGGTGAAAAAAAGAGCTGATTTATGTTTTAGCCCTTGGCAATAAACAGTAACTTGATGGAAGTATTAATACCTCCTGAACGTTTGCATGTTTTGTCAAGACAGAAGCACAAACTTCAGTGCATTTATTGAGATTTCATGTGACTGACCAAAATAAAAAGCCCATATTTGGATGGAGATGATGGTGGGAGACAGAAGGACAAATGGAGCTACTTCCATATTCCTGGGTTAAACTCTTCCAGATTCTCCGAAAGACTTGAGATTAGGGATTAGTCCATTTCTGACAAGGCATCAAGCAAAATACTAAAAGCAGTTCTACAATGGAATAGCTTAGATCAAATCATATTTATGTGTCAAATAGTCCAAACAAAGTCCAGACCTAAGTCCAATGGAGTTTGTGGTAAGGACTGAAAATCTACATTCAACCCATTTGGACTGAGGTTGAGTTATTTTGCAAAGGACAATGAGCAAAACCATTTAGTCTCCAGACACAAGCGCCCAAGGACTTTCAGCCGTGAGTCTAGCCAAAGATAGTATGACAGATTAATTATAAGGAAGCCTCCTGGGAGCTTCCCTTCGGAGAATTTTCAGGAACCCTATGCACCTTCGGCCCAAGGAACGCCTCGAGGATGTGGCTGTTACCTTTGCGAAGAGATATCAGATCTTTTAAGCAATGATACCAAACAGGTAATAAGAAGAGTTTGAATCTAGCAGACTGAAAGTTTCCTACTCTTCCTTCCAGTTACATCATCAGATGAAGGATGCAAGAATGAACTTGTCACAGGAAGGGGTGAAAATGGGCAAAGTTGTTGAAAATGAAAGCACAAACTAGAGAGAACAGGTTGTTGAAATCAAGAAACAGACTCGGAGTGACCGCTTCAGGCAGCAGCGCAAACCGATGACACAACAAGAGCACTCGCATGTGAAGAGAAGTGGAGAAATTGTGAGTGACAGAAACCCCAACAGGGGATGCAAAGACAGGAATTGTTGCTTATGTAGAAAGGTGCAGATACACCAGCACGGTTACGCGGAGACTGATCGAGTGCGACAACCCAGAAATCATCCAGTAAGTGAGAGGAAAGAGCAGATGCTGCGGGACGGGCCCTCACTAGAAGCCTTCCCAACCGCAGAGTGTGTTGTCAGTGCAGAGAGGTTGATGCCAGCATCACAGTCTCCACTTAAGAGCCTGCTCTGGAGCATTACCCCATCTACAGGGACCGAGGAAGGCGAGCCAGCGTTGATGCAAAGCCAGCGCTGGGAGGAACTGACCAGGTTTCTGATATGCTTCCCTGACATCAGTCACCCTTTGGAAGTCATGTTGCTGCACCACTCAGTGTAAAACATTTCCTATGCACGTTTCCTGCTGCAAGTAGTGACCCGCACACAATCTCTCATCGCCTCCCACGGCTACTGTGCACAGACTGACTTGTTTGGGCTCAAAGAGCGATGAGAAAATGCCGGTTTGATAAACGTGTCTCTGTGTAAAGTCAACAAAAATTGAGATATGTGTGCATTCGCTGCTGTGTCGGTGTTGTCTACCTACAGAAAGAAGACAGCTGCTGATTGGGATTAGTCAACAAAAGTCCGTGGTTGGGGTTGGGAGCAAACAACCGCATTTAGTCACTCACAGTAACAGAGATTTTATGGACAGTGGCCTGATTAACCACAGGTCATTGCTCTGTATTTACATTTTATAGTTACTATCAGTTGAGCTAACTTGGAATGTGACACAGGAAGTTATAGCAATGCTATTAGTGACGAGGCGATGAATGTTAAATTTATGCTCAAATTACATTTTATTGTTAATGGTGTCAATGTTTAATTTTAAGAGGCTTTAAGTAGAAGCAAATAAGCTTTTCACCTTGCTGCCAGACTACGGTAATTATCTTCTGCCTGTGTCTCTTCATTATAATACTCAACACAGAAACATGAAAGTGGTATTGATCCTGCTAGATAACTTTCAACAACAACGCAACTTAGTGTAATCACAAGGAATCACTTTTTTCTAGACAAGAAAGAGTATCTCTGCATATACAAATTTCCCTTTTGTTGCATTTTGACTCAGAACCTTGTTTTATAACTATGTCACCTTAAATGTAGTGCAGCCTCAGCATCATCTGGCATTCCATTAACATGGCCAGAGTTAAACATGTGAAAGCCAGATGATATAAATACATTATGGGGAGCTTAATGGAACATGTCCCTCTTGTCTTCTAATCTGAGGACATTTTCCATTAGCCTAATTGCAAAATGGTAACAGTCAAAATGCCACAGAATGCTAAATCGCTATGGGTCTCTGCTGCTAAAACATAGGTTCTCTCTAGGCACTCTAGTGTGCAACCCAAAACGCTCAGGGATTCATTAAGGAAATCAACAAAGTGTAAACGGATACAATGGAGGAAAGGGATGCCTAGTTGTTGTAGTGGTTTAAATTTCTAAGAGCATATATTACATTTTAGAACCAAGAAGCCAAAACAATCATCAAAGCATGAAATATCCTCATGAATATCCTCCACTGGCTTGCAAATATTATCAAAATGCACTTTTATGTAACAAAGCAGTTTGATCTGTAAATCAAAACCTGACAGAACTACCAAATATGGGTAATAAGAGGATTTATAACGGCATAACTCTTAATCAGGTAATAAACAGCTTTCTTTTATCAATAGTTAGATTTAGTAATACTTTTTCTGGGACTGTGCTGCTTAGTATTTATTTCCTTTCTGCCACTATATGCGTTACATTAGACTGATGTGAATTTTAAAGACCAAACAGCGTGTTGTGCAACAGCTAACTGTAGCCAGACTGGTTGAGTTTGGGTTGTGTGACAGTGTCCCAACAATCCCTGGAAATATAATGAGATTCTGGTGAAACAGAGGTTTGGAGGACAGGATTGTTGGTACTTGGCCACGATGCTGGTCAGAACTGGAGTAGAAATTGTATAATCTAATCTGAATACCATCACATAAACAAAATTTCAAATTATATCAATTGTCACAAGCAGTAATTTTCTACTACTGAATTACAAGTAAATTGCGTTTGTCAGAGAACACTTTTAAATCCCTGTATAGTGCCGGTTAGTTAAGTCTCCAAGCCACTGCACTGATTCGTCCTTCTTTCCACTGGATACATCATCTTCATATGCTGCTAATCTTTACTTTACACTCTCACAGACATTCTTTTCACTAGTTTTATCTTATGCATTATATCCCACTTTGGTATTCCAGACAAACAGCATCACTCTTTGGAAACTCGCGTCTGTGCGGACAGGTCTTTATCGTCATATTTTTTTTTTATTATAATTTTTAAAAGTAGTACAAGAAATAAATAAAATGTGCATTTATATAAAGAGTGCACAGCATTCACTCACGGACAAAAAGTGTCCTGTCTCTTTAAATGCAACCCAATTCCAATCCCCCTTCGTAGTTAAATAGAAAATAGCTCTTGTATATCAAACGAGCTTGAATCGAATTGCTTTATCTTATGTCAAAAACGCCATAGGCAGCGATATCGGCGGGGATACTAAAACATTTAACTGACAGTTTCCAATTACACATTTATTGATTATTACAGATCTCTCCATCCTCCCGGTATAGCAACCATCTATTACTTTCTTTAGGCCCCTCTCGTATGACAGGATAGTGAAGCTAAAGTGCCCCACAGATCAAAATTTTATGTCCTGTTTTTAGTGAATCAAAAATTACCCTCTGTATTCGGCCCATAACAGCACAGCGGAGCGCTTACACCCAGAGAGCCTGGCTGACAATAATTGCAGTAAAGAGTCATAATGGCTCACAATTGCACTTTTACACTCCGTACCCTGTGATCAAAAAGCCTGTTAAGGGTGTGGACGTTTTTACAGTAACATTTAATGGCAGAATAGCACACACACACGCACACACACACGCACACGCACACACACACACACACACACGAATTCAGAGAGTCAGCTCCTGCATGAGGGTCTGGTTTGACTTTTAATGAAACATTGTCATGAGATGTGTGGAACTGGGCAGCGAGAGACAGTAGATCTAGATTGCAGAGGCAGGCAGCGAGGGGGGAAAGGCTTTTTACTCTTCAAAAATAAAAATAAATAAATAAATAAAAAGGCACCACAAAGGCAGGGAGTCCAGTCACATAAATCAAAATTGTGAAGCTGAGGGAGGGGAAAGCAAAACTGGAGCTGACATGAAGTGAGCTCGCAAAACAGACGATGATTTGATGTGGTAAAAGGAGTCAATAGTACTTTTTCAGCATTTAATAATTACGCATTTTAAAAAAAGAAAAACAGGACCAGGTGTGAAAAGGAAAATGCTAGTATGAGACTCAAAGCATAAAAGACTAAGAAAACCGCTCAAGTACGGGCTAATTTATAGCTGTGCTGTTTTATTCCAGCTTCCTTTCATTACAAACCCACTGACTTACACTAGTGTACTCTAGTACACTAGTGTAAGTCTAGGTTTTAAATTTTAAATTAACTATGGAGATGGAATCATAAAATTGCTCAAATCATATTGTTATTATGTAAAGTCGACTATTTTGGGCTTCGTATCATGTTATAATGCCATTCCCTCATCAAAAACATACCCAACTTCAAGGCGTCAAATCACGAAGTCAAATTTGAACAACTTAACAACTGAAGGTAAGATTGTTACTCGATCGTGCTATAAGTTCGACGTGCCCTGTGTGCCTGGAAAATATCAGGACATTGTTTACGTCATATTTGCAATTGTTTTGGATCCAACTCCTATTTGGGCCAATTTACGCAACAACCTTCTGTATAAAAGACGGCCTCTTAGAAGGCCTCGTACTCAAATAGGAAGCTGCAATCATCCCAAGAAAACAACATCCTACAGATCCTGACAAACTGGTTAATTCCCCAACTCATTTCTTCATTGCACCGGCTGAAAGTGAAGCTAAAATGAGAACCAGGACAAAACCGTGGGCTCTGCCTGTCTGAATGACACTGATATTTTAGTACTGCAAATACACCACAGCTGACTGAGCGCCTCCTGACAGAGCTGTGCTTACAAGCGGAATGCAAACGGCATAATTGGCTATGTAAAACTCTTGCTCTATTAAATGAAGGGAACATGGTGCCTGATAGCCTTCATCACCACTAAAGCTCTTCATTAATCTCCATCCACAAGGTCAAGTCATTGCCCTGTACAAGACAAATGAATTAGAGCTCTGCCATCCAGAAATGAACCCGGTATGACCGACTACAGAGGCAGCTTGTGGATTATCTGAAAGCCACAGAGTTTTTTATTTATCTTTTTTTAGGCTAACTTTTAAAAAAGAGGTCCATTATTTCATCGGTAAGTTGCTTGTTTTTGTTTGTTTTTTTTCTTTCCCCATATTTGTTCCCTCATGTTGTCTGGAAAGGTTTAAACTTATCTTTTCTGCATCAAAGACCCATAAGCTTCAAACCTGGAGGGAAAAAAAAAAAATAAAAAATCAGCCGCTTTCTCCCACTGCTGTAAACAACAACTCTGGGTATTAGTGAAGCTTTTATGTGCATTTCTGACCCTGAAATAAGTCCCCCCTTTTCCACCAAACTGGACTTCCACTTAAAAGCAAAGGTTATCCTCAAAGCAAGCATTTAATGCAGAGAGAAAAATTGCAGCTCAACAAAAAAATAAACCAAAATGCATTTTGGACTGGCTGGCACTTATCCTTAACTCCCTCCAAAATGCACAGTACACACACAAAACCTTATTCTTTTTAGAGGCGTCTGAAGTCTGCACAGATACATTTTGTACTTTCATTACTTCTCATGTCTTTAGAAGCTCCTCTATCTGTCTGAGGCATAATATGAAGCTGCCTGTGCGTGCCAGTGGATGTGATGAACACGTTTTAGGAAGCAACTCGTTTAGTTCGTCAGTAGGTTTGGGTCAGCAGCGGGGAGCTCAACCTTCTCAAAGACACGCAGAGCTTTTTCACAGCAAGTCCAGGCCACTCCCATGAAATGTGCCCGTTAAATAAAACAACGGCCATCTGCTTAAATAGATGTTTTTGTGCCGTCGTCACACCTTGTCCTCCGGTGAGAGAAAAAAGGAAGATAAAAACCGTAAAGGAGCCAGATTATAGCTGTCATTTTCAGGCTTTTTAACTGCGGTCACTTTGCTGAAGGAACAAATAGGTGAGCTTTCATCAAGAAGCGAGACGGGTTGCAGGACTTTGTCCAAGTTTGTGCTTTGACTGCATTGAAGAGCCTCATAAACCCCAGGTGATAATTGGCGTTTGGAAACGTTTCCTAGTGCTGGTGAATGTTTTTGTCCAACTCTCAAACTGTTCTTGCTTGAATAGCACCCTTCACCATCAGGGTTGAGAATGAATTCCAGTCATTTTCTCCCGAATAATAAAATACCTTTCATTAATAAAGACTAATCAGTGTAAAATGATCTAGCCCTGTTTTGACTGGTCTACTATACCGTCTCATTTAGGCTTGACTTTATGCCTACAAATGCTGTTTTTGTTTCACTGCGCTAAAACTGTGCATAAAGATTCACTTTTTAGTGAAGAATAATCCAGTTCAGGTTTATTCTTGAACTGGAATAAACCTGAACTGGTTTATTCCAGTTCAGGAACTGGAATAAAGCTTTAGTTTTAAAGCTTTAAACTAAATCGAAGCTTTAGTTTAAAGCTTCGATTAGCTTTAGACTAAAGCTAATCGAACAGATTTCTTGAAAACTGACATTTTCGGTGTGCAACAAAGGAGAAGTTTGGGTCCACTTCCTGCCAACTGTACATGACAGTAAACAACAGAAAACTTAAGCTAATATTTCCTAAATTTCTTATTTGTGGTACCAAGCAACCAAATTGATGCCCAGATCACTAATTCCTTTGGGGAATGGATGTCAAACTTTTTATACCAAGAACAGAATATCGAGACTTAAAAACCGACTTCTCTCACCGGTTCAATATGGCTACATTTTAAATAGAACGAAGAGCAGTAAAAACCTCATCAAATCTTTCACATATAACCACATATCTAACCTGTTTCTCGACACATTTATTTAGCATTGAAAGCCATAAAATGCGATGAAACACATTGTTGTTAGCTTGTGCTTCTAGTAGTGACCACCCTGCTGACTGATTTGGTATAAATCAGTTTTCCAACTTGCATCCAGAACATGACCAGGTTCGATCTGATAGCATCCACAGATCCGGGTTACTCTAACTTTTTGAGCCACATCTGTTTGATTTCTACTCTGCTATTTTAGTTTAGCTAAACAAAAGGAAGCGTTGGTATCACGGTTACCGCCGCTCTACATAATCCAGGACCTGAACACGGTTAATTCTGGCAACGTTCAGAACATAATGTCTGTTGCGAAATCAATCTGACATGAAGGACCCTCCCTGAATGCAACCAACTTACATCATATTGATGAAAAATACTCCATCGCAGCCAAAGATATTCCACCAGCCCCAAATGACAACATCCAGATATTTTTTTAGCCTACAATCTGCGCTCCTTATGCATCATCAGGGCCAACAGCTCTTGACTGCTGCTCTCTGCCTTACAGTTCCTCAGTTTAGTTTGTATGCAAATCAGAATGAGTCAGTCCTGGTTCCAGATGGGGGCCGACACCAGTGGCCTAGTCAGCCTACTGCTACGATATGCTTCCTAATCAGACTGTGACTCAGTTCCACACTTTATTCAAGATGTCCCCCCTGATCATCGCTACACCTGCTTTTAAGCGAAACCAAATGGTCATTAGAGGCGGGCCCCTGCAGTTTCTCGCTTTTTTGCTTTTAAGAGCTCGACTTGGTGCTGAAAGTTGATGAATGCGTCTAACAGGAACCGCACTTTACTGACTAATCCAAGCTGCTAAGTGTTTTGAGTTTTTTTTTTTTTCTGTAGCACTTGTTCTCACCCTGAACGATAAAGTAAAACCAATAGAGTCCCGCAGAGAGGAAAAGATGCATCAATTGCTGTGAATGTTCATTTTAAGGATGAATGCTTTACCTATTCATAGTGGTCTCCAACACACATTTACGGATCTATAGATTGCTCTCTCTTTCTCAGATATCTGAATATTTTTCCTGAATTCCTGATTATCGAGAATTATTACACTAGATTGCAAATCAGGGAACAGTTGAAAGCAACACAACAATTAAATTATTCATGCTAAGATCTAATTAATAGTCATGTAATGAAGCTTAAAAAAATGCACAAACAAAGATAAAAACAAAGATATTACATTCGTTCTACTCTAAACTCACTGACTGCAATGGGATTGGCAGTAATGTGGAGGATACTTCCCAAACAAATGAAACATTTATCGAAATTTATTTTGTCTCCCAGAAGTCTAAGAACATGAGTTCGGTTGATTTTGACAGTTGCGCTAATGCTAATCAAAAGATTCAAAATCTCAGAAGCACCTTTTCATGCATCAGCTTCCAACAAGCGTCCAACGGGAGAGCGGCTCCCCGCTTCTGTTTACTCTCACAGAACCAACTTCTGCTTGTGCTAAGGTGGATTTTTTCCCCAACCTCCGTCTTTCGGCTGGAATGATAGTCTCCGCTACAACAGCATTTCTGTCTGCAGGTCCCTCTGAAACAACAACTGTTCTCTTCAGACTGCAAGGCAAAGAGAGAAATTTTAGGTCTTGCAGGGAGGCTACAAAAACTCAGATTAATGTAGCGTAGCTTATAACATAAACAAAAACATTTAACACAACCAAATCTGACAAGATTGTAAGTCGTGTTTCTTAATTCTATTGGGAAAGGCTTCTTGGTGGGTTTGCACACACACTACAAGAACAACAAACCTCTGAAGTATGGCTGTCTCCAGAGTGTGCTTGCTCGTGCTTTGTATATTTTTCTCTGTTGCAGCTATTCTACAATTACTTTCACCAGAGAGCAACTCCTGGTTATTAGGCAGTTCTCTCTCTCTCTCTCTCTCTCTGAAATCCTGGGTTGAAATACGGCTTCCTGTGAGATTTACCGAAGATAGAGACAGAGAAACGTCCCTGTTAGCTGGTCAAGCTACAGCAGTCCAACACACCGCACGAATGTGCAACTCCTTGGCAAAAAAGAAATAAATAAAAAATAGATGAGCTCAGGAAAAAGGAACTCAAACATCACTCTCTGTGACTACTGCTGCTAACCTTCGAGCTGTTTGGAGCTGAGCGCAGGATGGAGCTTCACAGGAAAAAGGAAGGTGGTGGAATGTGAATGAACAAAAGCCCTGTTGTTACAGAAGACATTTTAACTCATGACACTGTAAACCTTTGTTATTCAAAGTTTGGTTCTAACATGGTGAAATGCTAAAAAAAAGTTCAGCCGGTACGAATACCAGGCGCTGGAACTCTTCATACCATGTAAGCGACGCCCACAGGGAGAAACTCCTCACGCTACACTAACAGCCACTCCATCTTCCATTCACCTCATTCACTCAGGGTCGTACAGCACTAGCAGTTGTTATATATGTGTATATATATATATATAAAGAAACGCACCAATAATGGAGGTGAAAACCTGGTCAAGGTCAATGGGAAACTTCTCCCGCATTGACATGCACATTAGCAGAAAGCTGAGCTGCTCTGTGTGGACTGAGGCACTCCAGCTGAATCACATGACGCTCCTTTCACCCGCGCGACAATCATCTCTGAGGCGCAAGCTGCATCAATGTGGCGCCATTCTATGTCTGCGAAACGGGAACCATCATTTGTTGTGGTGCAGCTGCTTGTTGTGCGTGTTAAGCTAGGCACCCCGTAGCTAAAAATCATTACGAGACTGTATGCTTGTGTGTGTGTGTGTGTGTGTGTGTTGCTGCCCAGTAGGAGGGAGACGGATGGATGTTAGATTCGAGTACCTACAACTGTTATATTACTTGCAGCGCATTAAAAATGGAAAGTGGCATGTGCTCCAGCCAGGGTGGAAAAGGCTTTCTAATTGCACAAAATGTGCAAAATAGAAACTAATTCTGGCCCGATTTGACTGCAAAGTCCCTAAATCTTGCCACCCCTCCGCCGCTCCCCTGCCGTCACTCTGTTCAGATGGCATGATTTTGGATTTTGTTTTTGTTTTTTACAATGTCCTAAATCAAGGCTCTGCTTCTTGGCTTCTGGAGCATGAGATTGGGAGCTTTCACACCGGTGGTGCAGAAAAGACATTTTACATAACCACAGAGCGCGGTGGGGAAAAGGCCGCCGCCGCCGAGCCGAGCCGAGCCCCCGACAGCTCTTCTTTATCGTCCGAACAACCGCTGGTCGTGTCGTAGCGTAATGTGTAACATAGCCTTGGCACCCGATGCGCTGGCCTGCTGCCCTGTGGTGGTTTAAGACCAGCGCGCTGACTCGCTGTCCTGATGGACGGCGCTCTCAAGGTGACTTAGGCGCAGCAGCTTCACAACAGATTGATGCTGCTGACTCTGCTCCTGTAAAGTCTGGATGTGTCTACCCTTCTGTCAGCCCATCAGAGTCTCTCTTGGTTGGTAGGACACGCGGTGTCAAGCTAAAGAAGGGAGAAGTGAGTTGAAAGATGACAGTGAGGAAGACCTTTTTGTGGGTTGACTGAAGTGGAAAATGGAACTAAATATTGTGTTTTTTTTGTTTTTTTTCAACTAGACAAAGTGCTGCTGGAATGCTACCACATCCATATTGCTACAGTAGCATAGCTGAAATGAAATCTTTCTCTTGGTTTACACATGAGTATCTCAATGACTAATTGTTATCAGTTTGCAAATTTTAGATTATTCAACTGACAAGCTATTTGGAGGGATAAAAATATATATATATATATATATATATATATATATATATATATATTAATGGCGTCATAGAGGTGTACACATGAAAATTACACTTTTTGATTCATTTTCAGAAAATGTCATCAGTATGCAACACAGTCAGAAAAATTTGATTAAGATTTTTCTGACTCGTTTTTTCTTTAGCTGAAGCCAAAAGGATCAAAATGAGCCAATTGTTAAAAAAATAATCACCGAAACACAACACCACGGTGGTGGCTGCATCATGCTTTGTTGTCTTCATTCATTCTCTGGCTGAAATCGTCAACGGATTCAAATATCAGTCGGGTGTGACCCGAAACCTTCAGGTGTCGCCCGGGGAAGACATTTCTCATCAAAACGCATTTGAACCGCAGGAACGGCACCACACTAAACATTTAGTCGTTCTGAAACGCCTCCAACACCTAAAACACACTTTTAATCAGCATGGAGTGTGGGGAGAGGCCTGGTGAGATTTATTTTGCAGATCAGTGGGTTGATATGCTTTAAACTGTCATGCTTTGCATTGCCGGAGCGTCTCTCTCCCCGCAGAACGGCTTCGATGAAAAGCCGATCCGCTCTGAGCTCTTTGCTCCGTTTAATGGCCAAACCAGAGAAGAAGAATTAAAGCAATCACAACGAAGGCAACCTCACTTTAAATTGTGACAAACTACACTCTTGGATGCTATGTAAATGAGTTTTATGATGATATAGTTAAACAAAAAAAACAAAAAAATCTTAAATATAAATATACATATTTAAGTTAAAAAGCTGATGGCGAATGTGTTTACATACAGGAAGTAGAATCCGAACCCATTCTCTCTGACCGCCTCAAATTAGGTTCTAAAGTAACTCCAGCTGCAAACGCAATAAAAAACTAAACTGGTGACAGCAGTTTTCCAAAGCAGTCTGAAGACGCATGTAGCATGATCCTACTGGCAGCAGCTCATGCTAATAGTTTTGGTGACAGAAAATAAATGCAAATGCGCCGACTTGCAATCACTGCCAGCACTTCGGTCTTCAGGATTACATCTGAAAGAACCAATCTGAGCCGTTTTCCATCTGAATAAAGACTAATTGTGGGGCTAAACTCTGCGGCGCTGCTTCACCACTGTTCTTGGATCAATTAGTCTTGACTGGAAATCTTCTGGATCAATTGTTTTTTTCTTTTTTCTGGTCGGTTCACATCGGTTTCTGCTCAAGGAAACTTAGAAACGCTAAACGTAACAAACGTTCACCTTCACTGTCGTCTCATCGATTAGCTGCCAGCTTTGCTAGCTCTTGACTCCAATTAGCGATGGCTGTTTTTCAGATGTTTCTCGCAAACTGCGAGACGGACTGATTCACACACCGTCACACACACAATTATTGCCGCCTTCACAGTGCCTTTTATCGACGGTTTTATATGAAAGACCAACACAAAGTACAGCCTATTTGTTAAGTGGAAGGGAAGCATTGTTTTCAACAGGTCGGAAAAATAAAAATCTGAAAAGTGTGGCATGTTTTTGTGTTAAGCCCACTTCAGTCTGTAAGGTATGTTGCACAACAACCTGCATAACATCCACATTTTTTTGCAAAATTACTTGACCTAATTGAGATTTGATGGCATCTGTGAACACATTTTTTTCAGTTTGACACCAGATTTAACTGGATTTAAGGTCCAAACTTTGACTGGACCATTCTATCACATACATGTGCTTTAATCAAAACTAGGAACTGAAGCAACTAAGCAATTCAATTTCAATTTCATTGGCTTGCAATGTAGTCTTTTCAGATTTCTATGTTATTTTTCCACCAATTTTGTTTCGAGTTTTCAGAATTAAAATTTTTAAAAGCAAATCTAACATATCTACCCAGCTGGAAGACTGTTAGATCTATACTTGATTTGTTTCTTCTGATAAAAAGTCACTTTGCCTTTATGTTATTTGTGCCTACTGGTAAATAATCTATTACAGAGGACAGTGGTAACTGTGAGTTCTTCATTTAATCCAAAGATGACAAACTTGCATGATATTTCATGGCTTTAAATGTCCAAATATTGAGATACCTGGTCCGTTCTATCTAAACCAATCCGTTGTATTTCCAGCTACATGTTTACAGTTGCTATTTCTTGGTCTAAGTTTCAAGTCTTAGACCAAGAAACTCAGTTTTGGTCTCATCTGACCAGATCTATTCCTCCCATGTTTCATATGATAGAACTTCTTATGAGTTTCTCTTCTAAACAAATTTAACTTCACTTCATTCAAGAGTATCAAAGGTAAGAGGCTGAATAAAAAGCTTGATTCACATAAAATCCCAACAAAATATAATTTAAAATAGAACTCTGTGGGTCCAACATCAAAAAAAAAAAAAAAAGTGAAAAAGCTTCTAACAATAGGCTTACTACCGATTGTTATGCAGTGATTTTGTTTTCATGTGTGTCCACGACAAGTTTTATTGGACGCCCGTGCGCCGTGCATACACTCGTGTATTCTGGAACAGGTGCACACAGGCAGAAATGTGTGTGGCTCGTGTCTAGGTTGGAGAGCGGAAGCATCTGGAGAATTACCCCCATCTCCTTGCCCGCCTTCTCGGTTCTGTTCACTCCCTTTCGTTCCTTCTCATGGTTTGATTTGAGGCAGAACTCAATTCCTCATTTCCACACCCTGAGCGCTGTTGATAAGGGCCTCGCTCGCCGCGGTTAGGCCCCACGGAGGGCGCAGCGTGGCCACAGAATGGCACGAAATCAAATTCCTCGAGACAATGAGGTCCATTTGTAGAGTTAAGCCAGATGAAGGGGCCATATTTAGCCAGCTACTATTTCATCCACCAGCTCCCTGTTCCACATTGTTGTCTGCCGACGAATGAAAGCCTATAAAAAAAACATTAAAAAAAACAAAACTAAAGCTGGGGGGGGGAAAAAAATCAGGTCTGGATTGCAATAATTGACCCAAAAATTAGTCAAAATGATCAGATTTGCTAAAAATCGAAACATTTAGGTTCATTTTGATAATAAGATGCTGCAAAAACGTTTCAGGTTCAATACTGACAGTTCAGATCCAACTGTGCTAGTATCTGGGAGCAACATAATGAGTATTATCCCTGAATCAGATGGCCTTTACTTCAGAAAATACCTCTGAAGCCAGTGTATCTTTTGAATATGACTCATCAGCAGTAAATGTGACAGACCTCAGTGAACAACCCACCGGAAAACATCCATTTTGACATAACAGTGACATCTGCTACAAGTGACTGAATGTCCCCCAGAAAGTACAGTGGGTTCCCCATTCTCCCTCTCTTCTTCAGACCCAAGGTGGCAGTGCACAGACGAACAGCCTCTTCTGAGGTGTTCTTTGCCACGGCGTCAATTTGTCGGAGATGTGAGTGGCATCTTCCAGTTTCACCCGAGTGTCATTATGTCTTCCTATCTTCTTTTACAGAGTCCCCTGTCGGTCTTATATTGTGAGCGGAAAGTAGAAAATTGGCTCCCGGAAGCTGGTTACTGGTGTCCTTGGCTGCAGGTGATTAGTTCCAAAGATTTTGGAACTATTTCCCCCCCCCAAATTTCCTCACTTTAGGGCTTGTTCTGGAATCGTTTTCCAGCATACCTTTCTTTACTGAAGCATCTGATTACGCAAAATTGTATTCATCTTCTTCAGATTTGATCTGATTATCCTTCAGATGCTCTCGCAGCTCTACTGCGATCATTTCAGTTTAAATTTGATTTGTTAAAGTCCTTGGTCTCGAAGCTGACGGTGCATATCGGAGCAGAAACAAAGCAATAAAGTCAAAGGAAATGTGCACCCAAAAATCTGACACTACTGTCATTGGACCAGGAAATATTCCAGCTACTTATTGCCTTTATATCATCTCAGTCTGCCCATTCTCATCTGACTTCTACTTAGCTGGAAGCAGAAAATCATAATTAACAGAAGATTAAAGATTCTCAATCCATCCGTGTGTAAATAATCTATACGATGTGTTTCACTTAGTGATAAAGTTCCTAAAATAAATATCTTAGTTTACTGAATGTGTGTGTATGTGTTGTAATTCTATTGAATAAATGAGAATGTGCGATTTCATCCTGCAAAAGTTAGGCATTTAACTTAAGACTAGCAACCTTGTTTTGGAACCAGGTTGTAATGGGAAATCGGCTTGGGGCCGAAAGCGTCTCGTCTAGGACAAGCTTCTTTTTTTAAAAAAAAAAAAAAAGACTATTGTACACACACACACAAAAAATGTTTCTAAACAACTAATTATATGTTTTCTTCTTGGGCTCCAAATGGGGACTTTGTCACCACTATCATATGAGAAAGCATTCCTCATTTATATTAATATATCAGACTGTATTTTAGGTGGTTTTTGGTTTTGTCATGCAATGATTGACTGCGATTGAATGAATTTAAATGCCAGAAAAAAAAAAAAAAAAAAAAGGCAGAAAAAAAAAAAAAAATTCCCTTCACGTACTTGTCAATGTCTAAGGAGGGCTGCATGACCGCCGAAAAAAGTACAATCTGCAGCCGAGACAGTCCTATAATTATGCAGCCTAATGGCACTTAGACCTGCCGCCATCTACGCAGGCCTCTGTATGCGCCACTGCCAGGTCTCTCCGTTTCGTTCTCTCCTGCCTCTCTGACAGATTTCCACGGAGCGACGGGAGGAAAGTGAGAGGAGACGGACGTTGATGGCAGCGCCTGGGAGCCAAGGTACAGAATGTCTTTTGTATGACAATAAACTGGAAGGAGAGAAAATAAGCCAATATTTCTACATTTCATCTGATTCACAGAGCTGCTTTCCCCTTTATTTCGCCCCCTCCTCCCCCTGTCCTCCATCCACCCCTTCTTTCCCATTTGTTGCACTGGCATGCTTGGAGATGAAATTGAGATTTGATGGGAAAGCAAACACACACTTGATAGCTTACATGGCTTTGGCAGGACCAGGAGGAGGAAAGGTTGCAGTTTTATTGGCATTGATTGGAGCATTATACTGTGCATTGTTGCGAGATTATTGCATTAACTGCTGCGGTTTAATCACATTAGGAATGCCAGAGAAGAGACTGTGTCATATACTTGCAGATACACATATCATAGCCTGAGCTTTTGTGCTGCTCTGCTGGTTTTTCTGGCAGGGAGCCAGACACCTGGAGGAACTATGGGAAGTTTGCTGACTTCTCTGACAAATGGACTTTTATTACCTTTGGAGTGATGATTTATGTTGTTTCTCCATCCATGATGACTGTGGAGATCTACACTACCGGAGTACCTTGAATTCCCATTTCATCCTATTGTTCTAAGCACTCTGAAACGGCATCCTTTCCTTCGCTAAAATGATGAAAAATAGATCATTTCAAAATGAAATTCTGCACTCAACTTCAGCTGTTTTATTCCTCCACAATGCCCGTTCCAGGAAAATGTCTAAGTAGTGTGGGCAAGTCTCCAGAGTGAGAGAGAAGCATTACACCCACAAGAACTACAGTATGTGTACATATAGTGCTTTGCAAAAACAATTTGCATCCTATTTTGTCTTCTTATAAGCACAAACGTCAATGCAGTGCATTTTATTTTTTTGTGATAGACCGGTGCTGTAGGGCATATTTGCAAAACAAAGTCGTATGTAGTTTTGATTGATTTATTTTTTATTTTGCGAATAAAACTCTAAAACTTTGTGAATTTGCAATTAACTCCCCAGTTAATACTTTTCAGCTTCAAGTCGTTAGGGGTATATCTGTACCAGAATTGGACATTTTGGGACTAAAATCGTTGCAAAAATATCTCAGGTTCTGACAGACTGGAGAGACTTCGTGAAAATCACATTTTACCACAGATTCTCCGTTTGATTTTGACGAGGTCACTGTAAAAACATAAACATGTCTCCATCTAAACCATATCTGGGTACAAGCTCGGTTATCTTTCCTCCCGCCAAACTTCACGATGAGGATGGTGTGGTAAGGGTGTTGGTGTAGTCCAAAATCTTTGGAAAAACTGTTGCTTCCATGTATTTGTTGTACGCTTCAACAATGACTTTCTTCTTCTAACTCCTTCAAAAAGACCAAACAGCAACCGCCGTACTGCCGACAGACACTTACTTGGAGCTCCTCCACTAAGTAAGTGACTGTCCTAAACTTTCCTCCTCACAATTGCGTGCTACTTTGTTTTGGTCTGTCACTTGAAATCCCAATAAAAACACAGACTGGGTTTGTGGTTGTAATTTGACAAGATGCCAAACAGTCCAAGGGGTGTGAACACATCCAAAGATGCCCGCTTGGCAACACCTCACACTTAGGTTTGGAAGTGTGTAGGCATCGTCTTAAGCAAAGTTCGCTCTAATCTACATTGTGCAGGAGAAGCAGGGTCTACCTGACATTTGTGGCTCTGCTAAGGTGCTTATGCTGCAGCAGGTACAACAAAGCTTGGAGAAATAACTATGGATTTAAAGGCAGGTAAAGCTGACAGCTCCTGCTGTGTCTGCCTTCTGCGAGAGCTGCAAAAAGCAAGCTCTCTAAAGGATAAGAGGATTTTTTTCTCTCTGTCTCACTTCTCCCTTAATTCCACCTAAATATACAACCTCATTATAGGCTGTAGCTTTCAGTCTCGGGGTGAAATGACCAGAGCGTTTATGTCGACCCCCCTTCCCGTAACCTCAAGAGATTATCGTGGAATGTTCCTCTTCCTGTCTCGTGGCATTCTCCAAACAAAATCAACCGACAATGACATCCCTCTCACGGTGAATACTCATTGGTTCCTCCCCCCCTCCCCGAATCGCTCCTTGTGTCTCTGTTGCCTCATTATAATCCTTTGTGTGTCCTCCATGAATGGCTGATGATGATTATGCAAATGCGCCATTGGAGAGCAGCGTGGGTAATTATCACAGTGGAGAATGAAAGCTTTTTGAAAATCTCTAGCCGCCAAAAAAAGGAAAGCTGAGGCTTCGCCAGCGTGTGTGTCACTGTAGTATATTTCGCATATATCCGAAACTGAGATTGCAGAGACAAAACTCGTAGCCTTCATAAATCTCTCGGTCCGTACGGAATTATATATCAGCTTCCTACATAGTCATCCAGGTGTTGTGCTTCTTGGATGTACTGGTTGTTGTTGCCCGTCACTTACCAACTAACTGTTTGAGTCAGGTTTTCATTTCCTGGATGCAACCCTAATTGACACCCTGCGCGCCACCCGCTCTGATCGACATGGCAACAGACTCATCCGGAGCATCAGTATTCATGCTGGCGCTAATGAGGGCGGCCAGGAGGCACAGGAGTCCTTGGTAAACAGGTGGAGCCCCGGCAGCAGACCTCTGCACATCTCTCTGAGGTGTGAAAAATGCATGGAGGAGTGTGAGGGAGATCAGCGGAAGAGGATTGGAGGAGGCTTTGGGTTCGAAAGAGCCACAGAGTGGTCCCGTGGCACAAGAGAGGAAACGCAGACTGCCTGGGGTCAATTAACCTCGGCATCAGACTAAGTCGGGGTCTTAGGAACACAGCTTTTTATAGGTACTAACTAGGCCCCGTTTGTCCCTTCAGATTGTAAAGAGGTTTGTTCAAAAAGGTCACAAGGCAGAGAGGCAAGGAAGACAGTCCAGTTTAAATCGTGACTCACAATGACCCAACACGTCTCTTCTTTGTCCTTTAAGACCAAGTTCCTCAGTTAATGTAAATTCTTACATTAACAAATATGTTACCAATAAGCACGTATATTGATTTTAGCAATCAAAACTCCAATAAAACCTGGATCAGTATCTACCCTTCATCCTCGTCAAGGTTGTCGTCAATGTAAATGTCAAAGGTCTAATCAATTCTTTTATTTCCTACACTGCAAGTTAATTCGAACATTTAGTATTTTGATTTTTCACTTACTGACTGAATGAAATATTTGTAAATGTAAAAGTAAAAAATTGGGTTATGTTGGATCTGTGCTTCTTAAGCTGGGTAAAAAGCTAAAACTGCTACTTTCTATGAATTTAATAAAAGGCACCAAACAGTCACAAACCATAAAACCTGTCTTGAGCCTAGCATACTTTATTCTAAGAGATACAAGTTTTCAAGGTCCAAGAGAATATAAAATAGTGATTTTTGTTGTTGTTTTCAACAGTCCAGGCACAGAGCTGATCTAAGCTGGCTAAAATGGTAAAAAGCAGTGCTTTTAAGCATGCCAGGATTGCATTTTTCTTTAGAAACTGGGAAAACGCTTTGAAACTCGAGTCTGGAAAAATGAAAAACGTATAGGAACCCTTCTACAAAGACATGGTCATCCATCTAAACAGATGGACGAGGCAAAGAGAGCAACAATCAGAGAAGCAGCCGAGAGGGTAAAGATAGCTGGAGTAGCTGCAGGGCTCACAGCTCTGTCGACAACCATCGGCTGTGAACTCCACAAAATCAGCCCTGTAAGGGAGGGTGGAAAAAAGAAAGCTATTTTGGGGAAAGCCATAAGGGGTCCTATTTGCAGTTTGCCAGAATCAATGTAGGGGACACAGTTAGCATGCGGAAAAAAAGAGCTCTGGTAAAAACGATCCCAAAATTCAACCTCTGTGTTGGTGTTTCACGTAGCGTTTTAAACTTTTCGACCTAAAAGTTTTGTGCTCTTGTCAGATTTGACAAAAACGTGGGTGGATCTACAGACTGACCGTGGAAGAAAATCTTTTAGTAGCTATAAAAAAAATATGTAAAAGGTCAGACGTTCACTTTGTAAATAGCAAATTGTCTCCATTGTTTTCATTTGACTTCCAAGTTGTACTTGACTATGTTCATGCCTCAGAATCACATCAAAATATGATTCTGATTTTGATGTGGCACAAAGTGAAAAAAGTTTAACATCAACATCACAAATAAAATGGATAGATAAAATATAGATTTTCACATAGGCTGGATTGAATATTTAACGTCTCAGATTTAACTTCATTAGCAGCACTGCTGTGTAAATGAACGACAGAGAGGGGAGCATTTATAGAAAAAAGATGCTTCCTCCTCTAACAGCTGTGCACAGGGGCACAGGTGTGTTTTGATCCCCCACGGGACCCCGCGGATCTTATACAGCCTCCTAATGAAAGGTTCAACACTGCAGCTTTTCAGCGCTGCCGTGGCTGGATTAACCTCTGAGGGTACCCTGGGGCAAGGAAAGTACCGCAGGATCTCGTTTTACCCCGACAATACATGTCAATTTTATTATTTCCTCGGGCAATAAGAGATTAACGAGCCCCGTAGAGCTGAAACGATTTGCTGATTAAAAGACTTTGCAAACAGAAATTAAATGCCAACAATGCTGGTAATGGATTTATTGTCTGAGGACTTTGAGCACAATGTGTACCATTTAACTTAACTCGCACAAGCTTCTCTTTTTAATGAATGTTTGCCGTTATATTTGCCATATTTGGATTTTGGTAAGTGAATGATTCTTTTTTTACAGCAATGTGGGAGCACATTTCATTATTTCACAAGTTAAAGTAGAATTTCACAATCTATGTTTTTAAAACTCTTAAGTTCGCTGTAAGTTTTCTCATGGAGGCTGCAGGCTGGACCCAGTAGAAAGTTCTATTGTTTCACAGCCAGAAGGTTATCAAGGCCGTTCTCTGTGAAGTTCACATGTTCCTCCAGCGAATGCGTGGGTTTTCAGTGGATACTCGGGGTTTTTAACGAGCATGCGTCCATTTAATTGGTGAGTCTAACTTTTTCTTTAGCGTGGGATTTGTGTATGCATTATTGTTTGCAACTTTAACTGCAGAATCAAGAAACTACTTTAACAGAAACTGTCAGACAGAATGAAGTAGGCTTAAAGATCAGTCTGGAAAGCCTTCACTTGCATTATGAAGCAATATGAGACTGGACAAAAAAAAATCTATGGAAGAGTTCCATGGCAAGAAACTAACACAGCCGATCAGAAAAAGATTATACCAATGATAAAATAAAACATGGTGGTGGGTTTTAGACTTACTGAAACCATCAATTTTCCTCTCCAACAGAAAATCCTGCAGCAGAATGTCCCACCTTAGTCCTGTCAGAAAAAAAACAAAAAAAAAACAAAAAAAAAAACTATAGAAATAAAATCATCTTACTCAGAGAAGTGCCAATTTATGCACTGACGGTAAAGGCATGAGTTGGTCAAAAATGACTAATCTACACAGGGTCAAGACGTAAATGTGTACAATCTACTCCCATATTGATTTGGATGAGCTCAAACACTGGTTCGTGGTCATTTATTGCAAAATGCACAATGTTATTACAGACAATGTTCTTTAAAAGGAGCAACATCTGCAATTTTTTTTTTTAAATTGCAGGAAAATGTAATCATTTTATTAATACAAAACACAACAGAAACTATAACAAAATGCGTTCAAGGATTTCATAACGTTTTGCAGCCAGAATTTAGTACATTATTAGATACAAGACAGAAAAATCGACTTCGGAATGGACTCTGCTCAGGCTAGCTGTTAGCTTAACAGAGGTTTTTCAAACTGGGATCCTGTGAGGTTAGAAACTGACCTCACGTTAGTAAATCACAGGTTCCAGGTGGTTAAAATACTCTGTCTGTAGTCGCCGACAGTCTGACGACAACAACACAATATTTACGGTTAAACTTCACACCTAAAATGTGTGAAGACACCTTTGCTTTATCACTGAGGAGCCACAGAAGATGCTGTGTGTCGAGACTACTCTCAGATGTTTTAAGTGTCTGACTCTTAATTTTCAGGTTACGCAAATTCTATTTAATATATCCTAGCACGAGCATACTTTAAAGATGTGTCATCCAGAACTAAGAGGGCTACAAAATGAAACGCATCTCCATGTCGGGTCTCATCGAACGGGGTTTAGACTAACATTGACTGGCTTCAGAAAACTATGTTAATTAGCTACCTGCATAAATGAAACCCTCATAATGTCTGCTTCTCTGTTCCAGGAGTTGAGCGTAGATCAAAGCGTGTTGAGAAACTCCCCCTAGGATCTCATGTAGCCTTTTAACAACAGGTCCAACTAGTGGAGGAGTCGTCCGGGCTAATGAATGTCACTTATTCCACAATGGTGCATCAAAGGTAATGGAGCTGCAGCGCATCTACCCCAGGTAGGCCAGACATGACTGAGTGACTGCTGCTCCTCTGGATCAATACATTTCAACCAGCATCGATAAAAGCTGCGAGCATCAAGGACTCAAAACAAGCAGGAAGCATTTGAAGGTCAGATTTACTGATAATGCAATTCAATATTGACCTATGACTTGTGATTTCTGTTTTCTCCATTTTTTAAGATAGAAAAAAAAGAGGAAAAACGTGTATGTCATACAAGTTGTGAGCTAAACTGAACAATATTAATATTATTACAAGTATTTGCTACTTGCTATTATGACAGCAGAACTACAGCTCTGTTTGTCTACAAATAAATCTTACATTTTTGCTTGGAAGTTCAGAGATATGTTGTCGGTAGTTCATAGAATAAAACAACAATGTTCAGTTAAAAAGCTAAATCAGAGGTGCTCTCTTGTTTTTTGGACAACTGTTTAAGTTATACACAGAGCAAAAGTTATAATGCTTTGATTCTGCTGTAAATTAGATTTACTTATTTTTGACCACCATAAGTTTGCTTCATCATCAAAAAAAAAAAAGGCAGGAAGTTCATAAATGAGTATAAATGAGTGATTTGGTCCCCAAGACAACAAAGCCATAAATATATATACATGAATAAGAAAGTGTGCCAAATTAAAATGACTTCATTACACTGGTCCTATCAAAGTACATACAGTGTATATACACATGTGGGTCCAACTCTATAAAACTAGATATATTTAGAACTTTTACAATCCAAGTTTGTGAGATAAAGACTAGCAAAAAAATAAATAAATAAAAAATCTCAGGCTGGTTTTATCCAAATCCAATAAATCACTTCAGGAAGCGTGTAGTGCTGATTTTTAACATCACCGTTCAACAACAACCCGAGCGCCAAGAATGAATAATTCAGGTGAAGCCGAGGGACTGCTTGTGCCTGCTGCGTTTGAATTATCAAAACATTTAGCTTTACGGGTCGGACACGCTCACAGACACGCTCGCCAGCAGCGCACAGAGTCGTGAAGCGATTGCACGTCTGCAGGAGCCGCTTTCGTCTACGGCTTGATGCACAGCCTTCGTCTGATGGATTGGATGTAGCTTATGCAAACAACAAGCGTATTATGCACTCAGACATGGAGCTGCAAATGAGAAGCATCTGCTTCCTGAGTTCTGCATCCTGGTGCCGATGTAAGAGGGAATCGCTGACGGAAGGCCGACCTTTGGAAAGGAGTGCGCAACTTCCATCTCTTGGCTTTTTCACGAAAAAAAAAAAAAAACTGTTTATGTAGCTTTCCTCTCTCTACTTCCTCCCAAAGCTGCATCTCCCTCATTTCACAAAACTCCCCAATGAAGGGACCTGTCACCCGTACACCTCCTCAGAGCCGTGTTTTCCTGCCTCGTCTTCCACGGAGCCGGGCCGTTGTGACAGCGCTGCCTCTTCCACTGGCTGCCGCAGCGCCTGACAGGGAGCGAGGGCGCCGAGCAAACCGCTGAAACCTGCTCGCGCTTTTGCCAAGATAGGCGGAGAAGGTGGAAAAGACGAAGAAGAAAAAAAAAAGAGATGGTGAAAGAGAGGGGAAGACATTCTCAGAGACAGCAAGTAGGAAGGGGGTGAGAAGTTAACAGTATTAGAGGTGGGGGGATAAAAAGAAAAACCAGTGAGAGAAAGGAGAGGTTAGACCCTGAGAGACGGAGCCGGAGAAGAGAGGAGAGGTACGATAAGACAGAGGGAAAAGACAAATGATTAAGAAAACAAGATGAAGAAGAAGTGCAGAGAGGGTGCAGTCGGGGCTGTGGGGATATGAAACATCCGCAGGCGATATTCCTCCGCCTCAGCTCTCTCACGGTGAAAAGACACACACACACAAAAAAAAAACTTCGCTTTTATGCAGTAAACTTTTCTCTGTGCTTGCAGACGGGGCTTAGCTGAGAGTGCAGCGCGTTGAGGATGAGGAGGAATACAAATGTTAGCCGTCCTTCTGACTACAAAACGCATCGATGGAGGGAGGGCGCTCGCTTCGACACCGGACGCGGTCGTGTTGACGCGGACATTTCGGCAGCTGCCGCAGACTCTGAGTGGAACACCAGCACCACTAAAGGCAACGCTAGTAAACTATTCCTCAACGACGTGAACCAGGTTCAAAGTAAATATTTAGCTTGGACATTGTTTGAATTCTGTTTTTCAGAAAAGTGTTACATCGTATAAGACCAATAAAAAAATAGACTCAACACTGAAATTTCAGTACTAAAAAGATATGCTCCGTGTTACATGAGATAGATAATCATACTGCGACTCTCCAAGTGTTTGATTTGATAGATTTTTCTGACACAGTTTTCCCTTCCACTAAACTTTCTCCTGCTTGGCTTCTAATGAAATGACCTGTTGAGCAATACATTCCTTGCAGTGGATATCAGTGTCTCTCTCCTTGAAATTGACATAAAATTTCTGACATTAAAAATGTCTTCTTATTGGTATGCTATATTCTAATTGTTTGACAACCTGGATTTTTGGGTTTCCATTAGCTGCAAGCTATGATTATTAAAAGGAGCAGAAAAAGAGTCTTGGGAAATCCAATCATGCATGTAATGGAGTTATTTAAGTATATTAAGTTTTGAATTCCAGCTTTTTTAAATATATTTTTATTAATTTTACAAAAATAATGGATTGTTTAAAGACATACTTTATGTGGTATTCAAGTTTCTAGTGCCGGGGAAGAGCTTTACTTACGCAATCATCGTGAAATATTACTAAACATGCTCATCTAGGCATTCGTACTTTAAGACTGAGCTCAGATTTTCATGTTGCAGCATAATGTGTGGTCGTTTTGGCCGGTACCTTCAGTCGACGGCGTCCACACAGATCCAGGATATTTGGGAAGTTTGTGCAACATCTTTCCAATGACGGCTCTAAAATAAATCAATAAGGATGTATGAGAGGACAAACAGCTAGCATTAAACGTATATGACTACAACGCTAATATTTAAATAGTATTGGGATTTAAAAAATAAAACAAACCAAAACTTAATTTATGAAGCTTTGGCTTCATAAATCCTCACTAAAACATAACGGAGTAAAGCCAAAGGTTATCTTTGTTTGGACGTTTTTATCATAAAGCGCCAAACCAGAGGGCAACCAGCGAGAAAAAGCTCATCAAAGTACACTGTCCTTTAGTTAAGCCCCATAGAGAGATCACACAGCTGCTCTCTCTGAATGCACCTTTTGGGGGGGCAGAAGCTTACGCAACTCAATAGGGGGGGGGGGGGGGGGGGCAGAAGCTTACGCAACTCAATAACTTTCATCTGAATTAAAAGGTTGCCATCTTGTAATGGAGAGAGTCCCTCTAGGTAGAGAAATAGAAGGCAGGGTTCAGCAGAGAGTCAATCAGCAAACAAGCAGACCTCACAAATGATTTGTTTAAAATCTCCCCGCATTGATTACTGTTTATCTCGGGGGTTTATTTTGTTGTCAAGTTCCTGCTTCAATCTGTGCGCGCGTATGTGTGTGTGTGTGCGCATGCAACTGCTTCGGACATACAAGGTTCTGCGTAGCCACCGCGTGCGGATCTCGCTTTTGTTTCATGTCACGATCTCTTTTCTTATGATCATTATGAATTGGCCTCTCCACTCAACGACCGCCCCAACGCTCGAATGTGAAGTAGGTCGTGGAACGACGCGTGACTCACTCATTCACTCGTGCCGACACTCGGTCCGTTATATCGACTGAAACCAATGTATTCATACGGCGCCTCGAAAAAGTGTTGAACTTTTCATATTTTGCACCTGAATAATTGAAATGTGAGGATGTTTTGCTTGGATGTCACGTGATAGAGCAACACAAAGTGGCGCATAATTACGAATGGGAAAGATGATTATATATATGTAGTGAAGGAGAGAAGACGTTGGGAGATCAATAATATCTCTGCAGAAATCCACAGCTTAGGAATGTACTGACGGCACAACGAAACGGTTTCCATGCTTTTCAGTTTACGTGTTGTAAACTGTCGGAGTTATTAACATTCATTTCAGATATTAAATAATAATTTCGCTACAATTTTATGGTAAATTTTAAAATATCAAACCTGGAAAAACCAGAGAAATTAGGGAAGGACAAGAAAAGAAAGAAAAGGGGAAGGCTGTAAAGAACAATGTAAAAAGAGATGGATGGGCATGAGGGGGAGATGGGGGGTAATACAGGGAAGAAAATCAGGAGGAAGGAACAGAACAGGTACAGAAGGAACCAGGGAAGGAAGAAAGGACAGACACTGAAAATGAATAAAGAGGAAGCACAGAAAGAAGAAAAATAAATAGAAAGGAAGAAGGCAGAGCACAAGGAATGAGGGAAGGAAATTTGGAAGTTTGGACAGAAGGAAAAGGGAAAAGGTACAAGGAAAAGAAAGGAAGGAAGGAATGGCAATAGAAACAAGGGAGAAATGATAAAAGGAAGTAAGGAAGGAAAGCCTGAAGAAATACAGAAGGAAATGAATAAAGGAATAACAGAAGAAAGGGAATAAAGTCTGGAAATACAAATGTTCCACAGTTTCATATCGCTCTACTTATCCAAAAAACTAACATACTGAAATTTAATTCAATGCTTTTTTGGCCCTTCTCAGACTTAGTATAGGAACCTTTTCAATGCTTAGCTCTGCTCTCCACAAATCTGGCCTTTTGTGGAAGAGAGTCTAAAAATAAGTCATTGTTGGAAAAACACACAAGAAGTCCTGTTTAAAATTTGCCTTAAGCCAAACATGGAAGACGATATTCTGGTTCGGCAAGAAAGTTTACTCACAACTAAATCTATATTTTACTCTTTTATTGCTACGGTGTTCAGATGTTCTGATTTTAATGCTCTCCAAAAACTCCAGAGACACTCCAGAGACGCACCAGGACACAGCTGTGTCCTCCAACAGAGCAGAGCTTGCTCAGTGTTGGCAGTGAGTGGGTGTGCAAGTGCAGCGAGGTAAAGACTTTTGAACCCTGTGAAATAGGGACAGCGCAGTCGTCACCTCAGTCTGAGAAAACCCTCCAGGCTGGAAGTTGAAACCGGAGCCGAGCCATTTCTCTGATGGAGTACAGTTTTTCAACGTGCCTGGACATTTTAAAACTCATCTGTCAGAAGAAAACAAGGTGAGCAGCACTATGAGTCCGGCCTCGAGTCATATTGATACGGTCGTGTTCCGGTCCGTTAGTGGAGTTGCTTCTTGTTTGAGGAAGTGGGTCTACACACGGTTCTGCCTCTCCATTCCTGCAACCAGGATGAGGTGGAATAACAAACATCTCCTTCCAACAACCCAGGTGCAAATTAACGATGATCCAGGTTTTGTCATAACGCAAGAAAAGGCAATAGAGGGGTTCAAAGATCACTGCCTTAAAAGTCTGGAAATGTGGCTAACGCATATTTATATGTCAGATTTAGTATTTCAATTTTGTTCTTAATTTTGTTTTAAACATCTATGGTATCATGCTGCCCTGAGGCAGCCCTGCATTTTTGGCTGCATCTAATAATGGATTAAAAAAAAAACAATGGATTAAAAAAAAAGCTATTTCCTGGCCTTTTTTTTATCTGCAAAAAATATATATTTCAATTAAAAGGCGAGCAGAACTTAATTTTTGATAAAACAGTGTAATTTCACTGCGACCTCACTGCGAGGCCACAGCAGCCACAACAGCAGTATTCAATTGTAGTAGTTTGTGTTTAGGTATATAGCGCAGGTAAAATAAATAATTTGTTTCAGTGTAAACTATTTTAATGGGACTATTGGCTTAAATTTCACACTATAAGACAATAACTCCAGCAACCCATACGTACGCAAAAGAAATTAGCGCATAAAATGAAGGTGAGCATAATTAGGTGACATGGTAAAGGGAATAAGTGTTGAACACATAAAAAAAGTTAGTTAAATTTCTAAACTTTGGAACGTTTCGGTGACCATAGTTGGAGTCATAATCTGGAAGTGGGAAGAAAATTGTTGCACCATAAACTAGCCGTGATACTTTTTTCGTGGGACATACCAATCTTTTTTTTTTTTTTTAAACCATTATGTCATTTGAGGATTAATTTGCTGTAATTTTGCTGTATGTGTGGAAAACTTGGGTTGTTTCAGGCATCTGGTGTGAATAACATCACTGGTCATATTAGAAAACACAATGACCAAATTTAAAAGTTGCTAATGACCAATTTGAAGTGGCTGCAGTAAAGTTAAGGCTACGACAATATTAGGTAGCCCATGGATGTCTATCTCAGTTTGTACTTCTTATTTGAATGAAATTCTCATATATCTTCCTGAATTTAAATGAATTCAACGTCATCCTTCACCTCTTTAAGAAACAGAGTAGAAATCAAAATAATTTCAATTTATTTATGGCAAAAACAACAGGGCCGAAGCAAAACCGATGAGGAGGAAGGCAGGGAGGCTGAAAGTTATCTCCGATAAAAGATCGCCTGGGAGTGTGATTTCTCACCTCTAGTTCGTTGCACGGTGCGTTGGATGAGGCTTCTGTAAATGGGAGGAAAATTTGTGGAAATCATAATCCAACAAGACAGAAAATTTAAAAAGTACCAGTCGACTACGGCCTGCAGAGTAGAGGACGAGTCTGATGTTTGCTTTTGCTGCAACCAACATGAAATTTATCTTTGTTAAAGTGTAAAGAATCAAAATGAAACCATGATGAATGACTCTGGGAGACATTCATTTCAGTAGGTTGCTACAAACAAGACTCGGACAAGAAACCTTTTCAAAGTCTCCGTTAAACTTCCCTTCCATTTACAATTAAAGGTTTGGTAAACTGACACAACAAACCCTTGAAACCTGTAGCTTTAAGCCGTTCCCCCCACCCCCCCAAGTGGCATCGTAATTAAATGTTACAATACATTCAAACTAATTTCATTGGTTAAGTTCATCAGTTTGTCACTCACTTGTGTGTTAAACATTTTTGTTGTTGTTGCTTTACCCTTTAGTGACCATAAAAAGCTCAATTTGACGTAACGGGTTGGGTTTTAACCTCTCGCCTATTATTCTCTCCTGTATTCATTTGCTTCCTGGTCTTCCTCCACTTGTTTCCATCCGTCTTCTGGGTATTGCCGTTTCATTCTGACGGATTCCTTCCTCGGGTGTCTGTCTTTTTACATGTAGTCTTAGCTGAGTTCTTTTTTTTTTTTTGAGTACCTCATTAGTTTCACTTCTGGTTTGAGTCCTTTGAGTGTGCTCCTAATGAGTCCTCTGGGTTTTTGTCGTTCTTTATCATTTCTCTGTTCCTCGTCAGTCCATCTGTTACATTTACCTGTTTTACCAGTTAAGTTGTCCCTGTCTGCTCTCCTTGCATTATCGCAGACACTCCGGCTGGATTGGAGTGTCGGGTGATTAAAGTTTCATTTTATCTGGCCTTGACCTTGCTCCGTCTCCTGCACATGCAACCTCTAAAGGTAATGCAACAGAATAAGGTAGTATCTTTTTTTTTTTTAGGCAATGGAGAATTATTGAGCAATAAAACAAAATATTTTTTTTTTTTTTTTTTTAGGCAATGGAGAATTATTGAGCAATAAAACAAAATACATTTTTCATAACTTATGCATATTGCTTGGAGAGAATGGATTGAATCTGAATGAATGCCTTTCACACTATTTCCTGAATCAAAAAGGGTCTTTGTTATTGCAACTCTTCTGCTCTACATAATATCCGTTGAAGAGCCTTTATTAACTCCAGCGTTGTTGCCATGTTACCAACAAAACAAATAAATGAATAAAAAAATCTGACCTGGTACTTATAAGAATGTAATTTGAAAATTTTCAGCTGTGCTTCTGGTTATTCCCACTTTCAACTAAGTTTTAAATAGTTTATTCTTTCTATGCTAAGGAAAGACTTTTTTGGCTGAATGTGTGGGAAAACTGTCATGGTAAGCTTTAGTCACCTGGATAAAGTGAAGACAAACTCAAGATCTGAATTGTAGATCTTAATCTGCTCATGTCATTGGCCCTCCCACTGAATCCGACTGAATGCAGCAAATAATGTTTTGTCATATTTCTTTTGACCAAAAGCGCGCTCGGATTTCATCGCTCTTGCAAAACGTTCCGTTTTAAAACCTACTTTTACTTCATATTTTCGTCTCTTACAGATTAACTTTGATGCTACTGAAATTTTTGCTTTTATCTCCTTTTAATAATCTAAGAATACAGGTTTGTAGTCTTTATCATGTCATGCCAAAGGAAAAAAAAAATCTAAAGACACATTAACTACAATTTATGATGCATCTTTAATCTTCATTACATTTTATCAAAGAATCTGACATTTTTAACATGTTAATCTGACTCAGCATCTTTTTTCTTTTTGTCGAAACAGGATAGGATCTTTTCATTATTTCCAGCTTGAAGACGATTGTGCATCATATCATAGCATGCTGCTTCTTTTTTTTTTTTTTCAAATCACCGAGGGTCATCGTTCGAGGAGATTCTCGAATCATCCATCACTTGAGTATAATTACCGAGGAGATGACACATTTGCCTCTCAGACGTCTTTAAAGGGCACTAGGCCTAATCCACAGTACTGACACTTCAGTCAAGACTCTGCATACCATTTGCTCCGACACATTTTCATTTTAACTGCGACCCTGTCTGAGTGATGCTCAAGAACAGTCTGAGGAAGCACGAGCCAGGAGAAATCCTCGTGCTGAAACTCCTCAAGGAAAACCAAATGTTTTTTGCTTCAGTCTGAACGTGGAGACGTGTTGGCACGCAGCTCCTTCAATAGCGAAAATAAACAGCCAATCACAAATGGCCTAGATGTTTTTTTTGTTGTTGTTGTTGTAGAGAGCAAAAAGCAAAAAAAAAGAAAAAAAGCCCCTTGTTCACACTCAGACATGTTCGTATGATATCACAAAGAACAGAATTATATTTGGCGCCATGCACCAATTCAGTCACAGAAAAAACACACCCACTTCAAAATGTTTACTCAGTCTGAAACAAGACTACTTATTCCTGTTTCCCCCCACCCACCAACAATGGCATCAACTTTCACCACTTTTCCATCGAGAGGCGTGCATTTCAGATTTTAAAACCTGAGCTGGACTCAATGCAGCTCCTCCAGAGTTACTGCAAGACTCTTTGTTGCTTCCTCGTGATGCGGTCCCGATGATATTTTGATAATTATGTGCAACTTTATGTAGGCCTAGCCATTGGAATTACAATGAAATACATTACATTTTCAGGTTCTAAGGTGACAAAAAAACTTTTACACATTGTCCTGGTTGCAGGGATAATGGGGTGAGACAGACAGAAGATAAATGGTCAGATTAGAATCCGCATTGAAACACTGAGGTAGATACGATTTTGTTTTATTTCCCTTGAAAATGCAAACAACCGGGAGGGAAATGACTTTGCTAATAATACGAAGATCTGATGTTTACAACGTCCAGTTTTGTCCCTTCTTTGGGCCGTTGAAGCGCAGCACGTCTGTTCCGCCTCTAACCCAGGGCCCAAAAATCAGCACTGCAACTCTGAAGTATTATTCAAAGAAGGACCCATGAGGGCCAGTGTTTGACGTCACCGCTGTTGTAGTGGGTGTGATTAGCTAAAAGTAGATCTGAAATCAGAGCTAAGAATGGAATCAAGGGAATGCGGCTATTGTGACCCTGCCTGGACTTAATCACTGGAAAATATTGATGCGTTGCCATGGGGCATTACAGTGTTTTACATCAGATTTTCACCTTCCTGATTTTCCTGCACTCCTTATTGAAACACTGCGGTAGAGAGAAATGACTCAATAGATGAAGCTTTTATATTTGCCTACTCTGGCAGCTTTTTTTTATTTCCAAGTAAAAAAAAAACTGTTTTTGTGTAAGACATGAAAGGTAGGGAACAGGGAAACTGCACTGAGAGAAGTAAAGGCGCAGGCTGGAGCACTATTGAATTTGTCAAATAAAAAGGATCAGCTTGGAACACATTTGGTTTGTACAGATATAGAAGTCGTCAAAGAAAATTTGTTCAAAACTCACAACAGTACCCAGTTTTTACCCAGAGTTCTCCTACACCCCAACCCTACAGGTCAGAACTATCTGTGGCCCGTTATGTAACACATTTCCTACTTTGATGGGCTCCATCTGTAAATGTTGACTGGGATTCATTTCAAGTCATTTTCTATAATGCAGTCATTGTTGCTCAGGGCCATTGTCCATTTGGAAGACCGATTTGTGTCCTGCCTATTTCTGCTGGAGGTTTCCTGGTGCTGATGAAGCTGGATGATTACAAACAGGCTCAGACACTAAAAAAAATTATCTCCTTTGGCTGTTTTTCTTTTTATAGATCAAGTTATTTATTAGAATCAAACTTAGGCCAGACAAAAGTTTCCCTTCTGCTTCCACTTTGATCTGTTGTTGAATTGGAAAATGATTAGGAGTCACAGTTCTTGTTTACTGGTTATTTTTAATTCATGGTCTGCAGATCAGATTGGTGTTTGTTTATGTTTATCTTTTCTTTTTTATTTAGCTTTAATTAATCAGTGAGCATATACTGGTTAATGTTAATTACTCGCACTGATTTTAGCAGTGAGCAGCATTCAGCACTTAAATGTTTTGCATTGAGTGTTTTTAATAGGTTTTGAAGTCTAATTCTAATCTCTCATTTCTCTTAATGTGTTATAAAAGTAGCGCACTCGAAAAAATAAATAAATAAATCACAAGTTTTTGAGACAAATTTATGAAAAGTATCAAAATTTAGAGGAGCTTCATTTCAATGCAAAACCGTAACCAAAGAAATGGGAGAATACTGAGGCAAAACCGCAATGGGTTGATGTGAAATGAGGGTATGAATTGACAATGGAGTATAAAACAAAATATATTTCTTAATGTTTCTTACTATAAGATGACTCATGGGGGGAAAAAACAGAAAAAAGAAGGACAGAAAAAGGACTTTTTATGCTTCTCATCCGCAGTGGACATCTTCCATAGAGTTCAGACATGTGGAGTACACGATTAAGCTCTCCGATAGTCCTCTGGAGTCGCCTCTCGGCTGCTCTCCACACGGATCAGACTGACTGAGGGCAGCAAGAATAAGGCTGCAGATACATGGACCACAAACGTTCACATAAAACTCTTTACGTCTATGCCCATCCGAGGACATTTGCTATTTAACCGCTCTTACGGCTGTGCAAGGAAATCTCCTCTTTTTTAAGTTTGAAGCAATGTAGCGTTGTAAAAACCCCATTTCTAAAAGAAATTGCTTTCCCTCCTTCCACAGAGCAGAGCATCACAGTATATTCAGTCTGCGGCAGTCTGAGGAAAAGGCATTAGCATCTCGTCGTGGGATTTTCAGAGGGATATGGATTGTTCGAGGAACAATGTGGAGCATATGGGAGACGTTTCTTTTTTTTCGTCTTCCCCCTACGCTGCTGTTCTCTGGAGATGATTGGTCCGACGGGGATCTCTCGGGAGACCCTCTACAGTGCTGAATCGAATCTAAGGTTTTTACAAAACATATAAAAAGCAGCGATAGCGAACATAGTGATGAATACAAAAATGCAAATTTAGATTGTTCAGACTTTGCCTGGGGGGGATTTAAGATTTAGCTTGAAGGAAGAATATAAGGAATTCAGAGAAAGAAAGGCATTGGTGCGCTTTACTCACTTTCTCCTCTTCTGTGGCTTCGTCTGTGTTATTTATCAAAAGCAAAGCCACACGCTATTGAGTAAGGCTGCATTTAATTGAAGTGATTGCTGTCATGACTGCTGTGAGTGTGTGGAATGTGTTTATGGATCTCGGCCACTTCGGCAAAGGCCGGATCATTTTCTTTGTGTCACTTGTAAAAGACTCATTTATAGCCGTGAAATGCAGTCAATAAATTCCTCTGCCCTCCGCGACCTCTTCGCTCGCTCCCTCTCTGCGGAACACATCGCAAAATGTCACCCAGGGACGTTTCAGAAAGGTCTAAAAACTCTGCGCTGAAAACAGAAAAGAAGGAAAGTCCTTCCCCGAAAAGGAGGAGGAAGAAAAAACAAACAAAAAACACATTTAATTCCCAGAAATGTGACGTTGCGTCTCGTTTCTGGTCTTCCTCGACTCTTGCAAAGCACTTTTGGGAAGCGATTTATGATGCGCAGGGTGTACCCTTGACTGACTTCATGAGGTGTGAAATCTTAGAGGTCAGCTCCAGGAAAAGCTCCAGAATATAAGAGGCGGTAGAGGCCAGAAATGCAGACTCAGCTCGGGATACAGTAACCGTCAGCGCCGCCCCGTTCATCTAGAACATTCAGGACAGTACAAACTAATTGAGGACTTTCAAACTGTACAAGGCCTATATTTGATATTTCCAATATCGTCCGTGCTTAAAAGCTAATTCTTAAATACAGTTAACTGTTTTTTTTTTTTTATTTCCATTACAGCTGGGTCAATAAGTGCTGTTTGTTTCTGGTTCTCAGCATTTTATTTTGAAAAGCTGAAACTCGATCATGCGCTGCACAGAAGTTGTAACTAAGTTTTGAATTTAGCTCCAAATGGGCAAGATTTTATTTTTGTTTTTATTTCTCCCGTCTCTCTTCTAAACCTTTTGTTCAACTTAGTTCCAGTTTTTTTATTTATTTTTTTTTTAAACTTGTTCAATTTGTGCGAAACAGCTAATTTGCTTTATTTTTTATGTTTTGTTTTCTGTAGACATAGAAATAATAAAATACTTACTGGAAGAAATTACTTTCACTATCATTTCATTTGAACTCATCAGCTTAATATTTTGAAAAATGCCCTGATTAATAAAAATAAATGATAATTCCAAGAGATTAAGTTTTATTTCATGAGTGATGGGTATGTAATTCAGTAGCCTAATCAGAAGCTACACATATTATGCTTAGCTTAAATTAGATAAGAATATAAGATGTAAACAGATGGGTTTTTTTAAGGTTTTATTTGAACATTGTCATCCAAGTAAAGCAGATATGCAATACCGTTAATCATCACTGTTTTAAATCCCCTTTCATTGTGAACAGAAGGAGTTTTTGAATTAATGATCGCGTTGCTCATCAATTATACCGGGATAAACACGGATAACAAAGCCAAACTGCTGTTTTAAGAAACCATAAACCGGGGTCCTCAATTATACACAGCCTGCTTAACACGCATCGAAAATAAAAAGCTAAAAGATGACTCACGGTGCAGGAGGTTAAAGCCCTGCTCGTGTGAAAGTTTTTCCATGTTTCTGTCAGGGAGTATATCTTCACTCCAACAAAATGAAGCAAGTGTACGCAGCTCACCCTGGGAGCATGTTGACCTTCTTTGACGGAAAAGAAAGCAAAAGCTGCAAAGTGGGAGCGAGCTGAACAACTTCTGCCCACCAGAAGAATCCATGCTTGAAGTTAATATCACTTATGAGGATAAAGAGCATTGAAACGTAACTTTTGAAGATTTTTTTATTTTATTTTCTTGTTGTATAAGAGATGACCTCTTATCTGTGAATGAATCATCTTCAGAAGGCTTGTGTTTCTGTCAATAAAACCTTAGACTTTTTTTTTCTTCTTATAAACACCCAAAGCTAAACAAAAGCAGCAGCTCGTTTGGCTCAACACTGAACCTCATACAAGCAGCAGGTCGGATTTATTCCACTCTCGTACTCCGACACGTGTTGATCCTTTTCTCATATTTTGAAAACTTTCTGCTAAAACCTTTCCTGTTTCAGGTTGAATGTTTTGGAGAGACTTCATCGCAATCGCTAAAGAGTTTTCTACATTTTCGAAACTGAGCTTTTATTGCTGTAACGGCAACCTTCCACACTGACAAAATATTATTCATTGGGTTAAAGGTCACATGTCAACGAATCGGTATTGCTTTATTTTGTTTCCAGTATAAAAAAATAAATAAATGAAGCACAGTAAATTCTGCCTTAAACGTCGACTTGGTCTGACTGTCTAGGAACGTTTAATTAGTAATCTATTTTTTCATGTTTCCCTGAGGTATACACATATTGTGACACTTTTCTCTTCAACATGGGAAAGACAAAAAAAAATAAAATGGAGGAAACGCAACTAATTGGGAAAGTTGTTAAAAAAAACCCTTCTGCTTATAATTCATCTGCAGCTAAACACAATTCGGCATTAATGACAAATGTACAGCTGAATATAGAACAAAAGTTACATTTTACATAATAAATTGCTTTGCACAGTTAGTAGAGCACTGGTTAATCTATTGTATGAAAATGAAAAGGTTTGACCTCATTGCAAAGCTAACAGGACATGATTATTCAATCAAAGCACCAGCCAATAGGCCCACTGTAGCTCTGGAGGAGCAGCAGAAATCTGGAACTCAGGTGGTTCAGTATGACCAGCAGTACAGTTCATTTCTGACCAGTTGGTCATCTTTGAGCAGGACAACTTCAAACATACCCCAAGAGCTAAGGAATGCTTTTAGATTGAAACTTGTTAAGATGGCTTAGTCAAAGTCCAGATCTAAAACCAGTTTAGAATCTGTTGAGATTATTGGAAATTGATTTGCTACATAAATAAATTGAGGGTTCCCAGGCTACAGTACAGGAACATAAACGAATAATTATTTCATGAAAAATCTGACTTGCACGGGAAAAAGATAAGTTGCTTAATTTTAGAAGATGTGATGTTGTTCTGATCCGATGAGACTAAAACTTTTCTGACCTACATTGAAATTGGCATGTGCAAAACAGTGGTGCTCTGGGCAATTTTGAAAAAAGTATTCAGTTGCATACACCTCAGTAATGACATCCCAAAGATGCGTTTGTCCATCAGCTAAAAGACAAAATGTAGAGTTTTTAATGGGTGCGACTACTTTTATACTCTATGGATTGTTAGCTTTAAAATTATTTTTTTTCCACCCAAGTATTATTATTAAAGATGGATATTTGAATCTTACAGCAACTTGGAAGTATCACGTTTCAGTTATCATGATAAATGCAGCATTTACAATGCAGAGAGAAGACGTGCTAAATATTAACCCATTTTCTAAATATGGTTAATCACCTGTTTGGTTGTGCATGACCTGAGGCAGAGATTCATCTATTAGAGATTCATTCCATTAGAGGCGTTTCTGAATCGTTTTATGCTATACTTGTTCATAAAAATCACGAGTAAACGAGATGGTACAATTTACATGAAATTGAAATCGTCTGTAGAGCAAATTGAAAAATGAACCAGGAGTGAGTACTGGCCTAGAAAACCTTCCAGAACTCCCTGAAGAAAAAACAGGATGCTGTAGATAAGAAAACAGGTGAAAATCAGTGTTAAGGTTTCATGTTATTAACATCGATAAAGTGTTTGGGGGAAAGAAAAAAAAAAAAATCAGCAGCTACAACAGATTCTGGATCAGAACCCTTCCAGGTGACAGATGATTTATGTCTTGCTCCTCGGCGGTGCAGATAACCCCACCTGACCTCTAGGAACATCAGTTTGTACAACATTGTGTTGAGGGATCCTCCCGGGATCTGAGACCCGAGCTCTGGAGCTAATAGGTACAGATATCCATTTTCTTCCCTGCCTGCACACCTCTCTTCCCCGTTCTGCCGCACTGCAAAAAATGTCCGTCTCCAGCGTCGTCTCGCCGAAGCGGCCTGCCAGAGACAGCAGGCAAACGGCTCCAAAAGCGCTGCTGTTGTCAAGGCGAAAGCAGCAAAACAAGATATCAGCCCCGGCTGCTTGAGATCTGGAAAGTTCACAAATCACGTGGTAGAAAGGAGTCCAGATCTCTCGTATGCGTCTCATCAGTCTTGGGGAGATTTGGCGACCATATGGCCACAGTTTGCATCTTCTGTTCTTTGTTGTTGTTTTTTTTTTTCCGTCAAGTAATTTGTCAACATGTGGTATCAGTGCAGAAAGATTAGCTCCTCTCCAACAGATTTTGTGTTTGCACGGCACAAATTAAAGCCAACAGAAGCATGTGGTTCAGTCCTTGAATCGTTTTATGCTAATGAAAGACGTCACCTGCGGTGTTAAAATCTATTTACCACTTTGTAGAAAGCAAGAGGAAAAAGCAACCCGGCCTTGCGTAAAACAGTTATGACCACCAAAACCGAACACCAGGTTGTGTCACCCTGAGAGAGAACAACTGCTGTCAAGCACTTGTTTTAACTGCAGATGGAGCTGTTTTAATTGAGCCACTTTGGATGCTATTTGTTCATAACCAGCCTGTTTAAGTTCACACCATGGCATATCAGTATAATTTCAGACTAAGCCAATCTGAAATCCGTTTTCTTTTTTTCTTTTTCTTTTTTTTTAGCCTATTACAGTTGAACTTGCTATTCTTTAAGTTCAACACTTGAGTTAAGCTCAAGTGTAACTCAAACAGGCCTGGGCTTCAATATCAAAGTGAGGGATGGATGTTCTTCTTCAGGTTATTCTGCTAAATAACCAAATTTATGCTTGCACCAATTGCAGAACGTCAACCAGGTCCTAAAACAGGAAATCTGTTTTGGTGCCTGCATCACATTAGCACCAAAATGTTCGACTGTATGTGTGAAAGCTTTCTGAAATGTGTTTTTATTTTATAACGGGATGCACAACTTCAAAAGAACTTTTTTCTTCTCTTCCCAAAAAGTGACCTTAACTTTTGGGAAAGCAAAGTCTGGAGAGCTCTAGATGTTGCTTTGGGTTTTTTAGTTACCTCCTGTATGAGTTATCAAATGTGCTTTTGGAGTAATTTTGGTAGTTAATAAACAGCATTGTAATCGTTTCCAGCTTGAGATCGGTTCTTGAATTTCATTAGCATGGGACATAATGTGTTGATTTCTGACATCCATAAGCTAACTTCATGTAGTCCGCTTGTATTTTAAGAAGTTGGGCAGCAATCAGGTTTGTGACTTCTGCAGCTGAACTGAAAAAGAAGGTTAATCTCTTTCTCAAAGTTTAACAAAGAGGAAAATATATTTCCAAAATTGTCCCAGGTTGGTTTGAATAGCTTTTTTTCCCCTTATTAAATCAAATCAGCAAAGCAAATACTTTCCCAATACACTGTATGCTGATTTTTTCCCTCCTCCTCCTTCACTAGACAGCAGGATAATTAATTAAGAAGCTGTCCGCTACAGCAGCTTCTGTGTTTTCATGAAGCGAATCTGTCAGATTGAATGTCATGTTTGCAGCTGTAAGCACTGCCAGAACTGCAAACATCAAGAGGATAAAAATGGATCAAAAGAAAACTGATGCACAATAATGCAATTCAGTTCAGTTTTGTTTTTCATATAGTGCCAATCCACACCAGAAGTTATTCGAGGACACTACAAAAAGGCCAACAGGTCATGTTTTAATCCAATTATATGCAGTTCAATTCATTACTTTTCAATCCAGCTTGTTCCATTCAGTCTAATTCATTCTAATACAGTCAGAATGAACCTAAGCCATCTCAGATACTTGGAATGAAATTTAAATTCAAGGGCTTACACTCAAACTCATTTCAACAGAAACTTCTAAGGATAAAAATGTGAACATCAAATTGCCTCTTTCAGGAAGCCAGGGGATTGTACCTCATCTGGGTTTAGATTAAATTATTACTTTGTATTTTTTTTTAGAGATAAGAATCCTAATTTATTCCCAAACTCTATTTTATTACATTACTATTAAATTATTTCAATTTATACATTTATCAGTTTATTCATTGTCATTGTTCCAGTAACTAGTGTTATGTTGTTAGAAGTTGTGTTGGTGGCGGCTCTGGGTTACTGATGCCCCCATTCACCAATATGTACTCCATTTAGTATCCCATGGTTACCATTTTATCCCCCAAAAACTCAACTTTGGGCATGTAAACAAATAATGTCTGTCCATGTGTTTATCCTCATATATTAGTTCACCCTTCATGCAAGTTAATAACGTCCGATAAATTGTGGTAGCAATCATAAAAATGCTCAAGACTTCCATTATAAAACTTAATGTAAAGTATTTTTGAAGACTTTAAGACTCTGTTTTCATTGGCTGAGGTGCTAATCTAGGTTTAGAATGTTACAAAATAAGATTAAACTCTTCTTCAAATCAAAAATAATAATAATTATGGTCAAATGCCCACATTTTCTTGCAGAAACTGAGCATATTCTATAAAATTCAATCATCGGCCATCTAGATGGTTACAATGTGCCACCCTAAATGATACAAATTTATGTTTTTTTTATGAGGTAATAAGAAAAAGACCAAAACCTTAAAAAAAAAAAAAAGACATGCTAAATAACTTGGTTTTAGAAACCCATTCAAATGTGGCATATAAACGACCGCTGTAGCAACACATTCAGTAAACGGCTGTAAGACAATTGCGCATCGACACGAACCATCAAAAATGTAATGCATTTCAATTATTACTTTCGTCATTACATGTCGGCATGTTGAATTTTCACGTTTGACTAAACACAGAAAATGCTCTGCTTGTAACTGGAAACAAATGTACAGCTTCCAACATCTCTCCTGCCAAGTTTTATAACCTAAATGTCAGGTTATGAAACAAGTCATGAAAATATGAAATTTTTATTTTCCGCTCTTTTTTACATTTTCTTAAATAGGTCACTTAAAATCCTGCAGTTGGAGCCCACAAAGTATTACATGAATTTATTATTTGCAAAATAATAAATGTTGCTATTGATCAAAAGTTACGCTAATAGAGCTAGCATTTCTGGTCATTAGCATAACTTTGGCTCAATAGCAACATTCATTATTTAGCAAATAATAAAATCATCTAATACTTGAGCTACATAAAAAAATCTGCATATCTGCAGGAGAAAAATGCTAATTATAAATGAAAAAATAAATAATCATTAAAGAAAAACATGTTTAATTTGAATGCTCATCATCAAACCCCATTTTCAGAGGCTCCTGAAGTGACTCGGATGACTGACATTTTTTGCAGCGGGCTTTCACCTCCAAACGGGAGAAAGGCAGACGAGAGAACAGGCTTTCTGGGGGAAGATGACTGGCGGCTCCGCTCGGCCAATCAGAGCGGGGAAGCTGCTCGGAGCTTGCCCCGCTCCGCTAACGCCATTGGCCGCCTGCGCCAGAGAGTCGGGTGGAGGTTCTGTGCTCATATTAATGACTGCCGAGGAGACGGCGGCGCATCTATGTGGTCCGCCTGACACTTGATCGAGGGAAGAGATGCGCCGCTGATCGGCCGCTCTGAAGACGAGAAGGGAAGGGCACAGGGAACACAGGAAGCTGTATCCGCACTTCTCCTTCATCCCCCTCCTCTTCCTCCTCCTGCTGCTGCTGCTTTTGGAACATTTTTGCCTCATAGAAAGAAGCCCGTGTTATTTGCGTGCGTCCCCCTCGCCACCTGCCCCCCTCTGTCGGATGAAAGCAGAGAACTGATTTCTCTTCAGCGGCGTGAAAACGGCCACACATTGTTGCCTGCTCCTCGTTTTGTTGTTTTCTTTTTTTTTTCCTCTCCTCCTCACTCGGTTGAGATGGGAATATAGACGGGCGGCGCTTTGAATGCGACGATGGTTGAACCGGGTAAGTTTTTTTTTTTTTCTTTCCCCCTCTGTCATTTCCTTTTGGCGCATTTTGCCAAGTTGATGCAGAACGCTTCAGCTCACAGGAGAACGATTTTTTAAATTATTATTTAAAATACGGACATGTAGTGATGAAGAAGGGTGGAGGAGGTGGTGGAGGAGGTGGTGGTGGTGGGCGCTTGCGGGGAAAGCGGTGCACAGTAATTAGGCGGATGACTGGCCCTCGAACCCATCGCTGTAGACGCGCTGTTTTGCGCAACTGTGCATGATGCAGATTCGGACTGCGCCGAGGCAAACAAGTCAAACCAACTAAAGACTTGTGTCGCCTACCAGACGCATCTTAGGAAAAAAAAAAATCAATAGAGCGGTGCCTAACACCCCACCACCGTCACCACAGCACACACAATTCACTCGCTCCTTTTATTTTCTTTCTTTATTTATTTTTGTTTTCTGTTAAATACAAACTAAAAAAAAAATAATAATAATAATGATAAAAAAACACTACTTAAGTAGATTTGGCATTCCCAGCACCTCCGTGCTGGACAGATTGCCTTCGCCGCTCTCTGGCATGTTGGATTCTCTGGCTTTTTACGTAATTAACACGGCAGCTGAGAAGCACTCACCGTCACCAACGAACCTGATCACCTGCTCATCATCCCTCCTACGTCCACGCATCCAGGGATCTGGTTGGTAAACAGAGAGCGGGATGGCACCCACTAATTCCACCCCCCTCCCCCCTCCCACCACCAACACCTTCACCCCACATACACCATCACACTGAAATCCTATTGAATCTTTCAGGGATACTGATTTAGAATAGAGGGCAATGAGTATGACATCCCCTCCCTCCACCCCTCTTCCATTTGGGTTTTTGCTTCTCCTCAGTTGTGAATTCAATCGATTTTGGCCTGCATGATACAAATGACTCACCCGAGGCAGCCGCTTTTACATGAAAACTACGCTTTGCTGGGATAACCTGGACTTGCGCACGAGGCCACGGATTGCACCCACGTTCGTCAGGAAACCTGTAACCGTTTTGTTTTTTTGGTTTTTGGTTTTTTAAGTTAACCTCTGAAGCAAATATTTACAAGGTGAACTCTCAAAAATATGAGATATAAAACCTCAACATCCATTTACATTGTTGCATCACCTCCCTCCACCCCACCTCACCCCCCCTTTCTTTCTTCTACAGTGATAAACAGTGATGGGTTTAACTTCATTAATTTTGCCACATTTGCTCAAAACAAATCAATATTACATGTTCACAACAAGTCATACTCTTTAAGTGAGTGGGCTTGCGAATTGCCTATTGATCTGTGTGTGAAGGGAACAGAGCCGCGGTGGGAGAAAAGGTGTTTTGCCTGCAGTGCCTTGTCTGGGGGGGGAGGGAGGGGGTTCTACGAGCATGACAGGCAGCACAGTGTGGGTGTTCCATATTCATTTTTTTTCTCTTTCTATAGGCAAGAGGGCAGCAGGTTCCCTACGAGTGTGTGTGTGTATGTGTGTGTGTGTGTGTGGGCAGCTGAACGCCACAGTTGGTTGGAAGTGGAGTTTGAGGACTTTAACCTTCTGTAGTGCAAGTCAGTTGAATCCGTGTTTTTTTTTTTCCTTCTTTCATCCTTTTATTTCCCTGATGCAGCTTCAGTGTGTATTTGTATACGTATGCTGATATTTTTGAAAGTCAGTTTGAAAACTGCAAAAAAAAAAAATTGTTCGGAGATGCCAATGAAGAACCAGAGTTTTCGTAGGCTAAAAGGGGTAATTATAGTATTGCTGTGCACTGCCACTCAGCTGGCTTAAAGAGAGCTTAAACAGTCACACATCCCCCCCCCCCCTAACATGTCTGCGGTTTAAAGTTGTCGCCGCTGCGCACTGCTGGTCAGCTGGCTGACAGCAGGCCGCCAGATATTTTCTTTCACCGGCGAGAAAGACAAATGTAGCTCCTGCTAAACACTCCCCTTTGTCGAATACACTACAATTCCCCGTTGTGGAAAGCAAAAGAGAAATATCCATCAGCTTTAATGAAGTTTTAAAACTGCCAGTTTGGTTCTCCATAAGGGTTATTTCTGTTCAGCAGCAGGCTGCAGGCTGGCCAACTTATCAGCCATGCTTGTGTTTGCTCTCTAAAACTGCAGGACAGTTATAATACATGTGATTCATCTGACAGATCAGAACTCTGATCTGGAAATGTCACACCTGAGAATCGGTTTTGATACAAACTGGACAAGCAGCAACACACAGCCACGCAATTTATATACGCAACTAGGGAATAGGTGTAAATTGGTTTGTCCTCTTTCTACTCCTTCTCAAGGTAAATATAATATTATAGAAACCATGAATTTGTTGACTTGTTTTTACTATATGTATACTTCTGCATATGTTTGGGTGTATATACATTTTTTTTGTTCCTTTTTGTACCTATTAGGTGTAATAAGCATTTTTTTCCTTTAATATAGCTCAAGATAAAGCAACAACAGTATGAGTTGCTTTTGTTTTGGTGGCAACGGCTGCTAGTAATAGAAGCCTCATATCTTTAGCTCACTTTTATGTGCTCCATTAAGCAATGTGGCAATTCATCAGAAGTCCTAATATATAGTTTTAATCTGAAACCTCACTCCATTTTTAATAAGATACAGACCTGTGGGAGACTGTAGTGACTGGCTGCCAGCTGTTCTAGTTGAAATTGTGAGTCCAGGGGGCGCTCTTGTTGCATTTCGTACTAGTAACTAAAAAAAAAAAAAAAAAATCCAACTTTTGAGCACAAAGCAACTGGATGGTGTTTTACGCAACGAGCATGCTTTTTTGAAAACTAATACAAAATTTAGCAAGTGTTTCATTTAGTCTATCAAAATGGTGATTGTTTTAAGTTGGCATTGCTGGTATGAGATTATTAGGGTATGATAATTTGGTCTAAAGCAAAACTAAGAAAAAATAAACTTTTTTTTCTATTTTCGGTTTGTCTGGTCTGGTAATATTTCCAGCTTGAACAAAGTGTAATTCTTTGATCAACGCTCATAGCCATCTTCCAGCCAGCTGACCAGCAGTGCACAGAAGCTGAAATATGTTATTCTCCGTAGATCCGGTGGGAAATGCCAGGCTCTCCAACACTCATCTTGTCTTCTTACATCATTTGAAGAGAATGCTGAAAGGTTTTATAAAGCCTTTTTGAAAAACAAAAAAAAAACGTCTTCCAACCTTTATTGCTGGTAATTCGCCCAGCCTGGTGCTGTCCGATTCACACGACTCTCTTCTTCCCCTCATGTCCTCCCTCCTCCATAATGGCGGTAACGAGATGCCCGGGGATCTACCAGAGCTCTGAGTGAACTGCGTAACGTATTCAGAAGACGTCTTCGGGGGGATCAGCATGTTCAGCCGAGCGTGATCGCTCTGATAGCATCCTTTTCACAGGCAAACGCAGTAGCTCGGCAAAACAGAGCAAACAGCAGAGTCACAGGACTGTAGGTGGAGGAACAGGGTTCAGATGGAGCGGATGGACGGGATACCGGGTCTAAATTATTATTAATCATCAGGAGGAGAGCTGGAATGCAAAAGAGCCGCACATCAAAACACGCTTTGATGGCAACATCCATGACATTTTGCTGCTTTTATTCTGTATCAAAAGGTCAGAATAGGATGTGATGCTTCCTTTGTGTCCACTGACATTTACTTTGCTTTTCTTTTTTCCAGTTTAGGAATTTAGCTTTGACTATTTAAATGCATTGAGGAAAAACAAAAAGCTAAATTAATGCCTTTATCTGCTGCCTAATCAGGGTTTTTTTTTTTTTAAGTTGCAGATTTATAATCAGAACGTGGGAATAATAGAGGCATACGCCCGTACTGCAGCGTCAAAACATAAAGCATAAGAAGGAGGAGGACATCTAAAAAGTCCACTGCTGTGCTTCTCCATCTGTTCTGCATTCGCTTTTGACACATCCGCCACGTCGCCGCGCTAATGAATAGGTGCTGGATCAGCTGTCGGGTATCGATGAAGCCGCAGGGACCGACGCACGCGTTTCTGTCGAGATGGATGCGTCCGCGCAAACGCGTCGGAGTCGGGCTATAAATTCTTGCGGCTCAGCAAATCCCGAGTCGGACTCGGAAGCGGTGCCCTTCTGTCTGTTTTAGCCGAGGAACATTAACAGAAGGAGAAAGCCCATATCAGACACCATGAAATCATAATAAAGAGGTCCAAGCCTGCGATAAACGCATTTCAGTGGCATATAATGATTGATTCTGTCTGCCACAGGAACTTATTCCCTGCAGGCTTGGTGGCCCCCTTGACCAGCCATATTTTATTCATATAAATATAGATAGCTGTGCATCTTAGAGGCAAGCACACATGCCACATTCGCACCTGCAGATTCAATTTGGTTCTGACTTTGAGGGATATGCCACTGGCTCCCCTCACGCCTCCCCTCTCTCAACTCCTGGCTAGCAGCTATACATGAAACATTATGCAGATTTTTGTCAAGAGTAGGTCCGACTATGTTGGGGGAGAAATGAGTGTTGCAATGCTCACTATGCCTTTGACCTTATCAGCAGCCGCCTTAAGCTGGATACCTTGGCTTAATTTTAATGGATGCAGCACTATGCGAATTAGACGGGATGGGGGCGGACGGGTGGGGTGTTTGTGTGTGCAGAGCTCGGTTACTGTGTGCAGCACTGAGCATACACTAGGAGAATGAGTGAATTTTTTCCTCCCTTTTTTGCATGTAGTGTTGGCATCTTTTTGTCTGTACATTTGTACATCTGCCATGTCCTGTTAGCATCGAACCGGTGCAGCACGTTGCCACTTCTCCCTCGCTCAGCCGCCCGCCACCCCGTCCCCAAGGGCGCGTCTTGTCCAGGGAGAGGGGCTGAAAAATCTGAGACGGGGTTCCTGTGGTTAATTTAGAACATCGATTTTTGCATTAACAGCCGACGTGCCGCTGATTCATGGCCGCACAAGCGCGGATGTAAAGGTTTCCATCAGCTCACTCATGGAATGCACGGGAACTTAGACACATGCTGCAAGTTTCATTATGCACAGACACACGGAAGGCTCGCTTTAATGGACTCTCGCTTACCTTTGAGAAAGTATAATAGTAAATCAATGAGGTGAAGGGCAGCGGGAGGGACGGTAAAGCCGTCCACCCGATACCGGATTTACTGTGAATGTATAACGAGCCTGATAACACTACATATTCTGGCCAGCTTAAGGCCATAAGGAGAATTTATTAAATAAAAAAATGTATGATTGTAACGTATACACTTAGTAACATCAAGCTGCAGGTCTTCCTCTCTCAGCCTCTGTGTTAAGCAGAAACTATAAAAAAAAAACATCTGCAAAAACCAACATAAAGAAATTCACAGTTATGTTATATAACTAAGTGATATACAGTACTTTAGGATGCTATTTGCCTCCTTACAGATTTATGGTGTTTTTACCTTTTGTCCCAAATTTATCAGTTTCAGATTCAGCGAAAGATGATCAGAATAATTACAATAAAATCTGGTTTTGATCCAAATAAACATGGCCTTATGTGAAAAAGCATTTACTCCTTAAACCAGGAGTCTGCATCAAGTGTCTCTTTAGGCTCTTCAAAATAACTTTGGCTAAAAATAAAGATTTAGCAGTTTTTTTATTTTTTATTTATTTATTTATCCCCCCCTCCACATATTTGCATTTAATTTCTGCAAATGAAAAGTACTTGTAATACTTTTGCTAATCTCTTTTTCTGGCCATTTGGAAAAAAAAAAAATCCACAAATATCAAAACCCCTTAGAATAAATGTGTCCATCCTCTTTTATCTATAGGTTCTGGGAAATAAAATGGGAGTGCTTTTAAAAATTAAAATTTCTACACTGTAGATATTTATCACAAATTCCAAGTTGTCTTTTTTCAAAAGTTAATGCTGCATTTGTGGCTCTGAATAAGATCTATTGAGCTTCACTGGGGGCTTTTTTGTGCATGAAGGTTGCAGACCCCCACCCTAAAGCCATTTAATTGCTTGTGCCATTAATGGCAGCAACGATACACACCAAATGCTTTTACTGATTGGCAATACGTCTGTTACATCTCTGTGGGAGTAATTTTCAAATGCTTTTCACTGTGCAATAAAAAAACAAACAAAAAAAAAAAAACAGAATTTAAATTTGATGTGGTTCAAAAATGAGCAGTATAATCAAATATCAAGAAATTAAATAAAAATTAGCTTTAGATTTTCTATTTCATCAGTACATTTGAACCATATTAGAAGTTCTTCATATTAAAATACTTGCAATTTCTATATTTTGCAAAATGCAGGTAGACTTTTTCCCCCATAACTGAACAGCTCCAGTCTGTAGCTCTATATTGTTTTGGAAGACATCCTCCCTTTGTGAAACACAGTGGACATTTAGCCAATGTAAAACAAAATAATAATTTGTTCAAACCTTAAAGTGTCCACTTCAAAACAAAAATGATAGAAAAAAATGGACGAAACAAAGAGGTCCAGCTAGCTAACCCTTGGCTATTTTCTACAGCTTGTTTCAGAGGAGAAACGTCTATTTCAAATTTCTGTTGGCAAATGTACTGAAATGTGCCATTTGCTTAAATATGAAAATTTTTGTTAATCAGGGTCAATTCTACAACTTGATTCATAGAGAGTTCAAATGGTGTCTTGTTGTTTATGAGCGTTAAGATGGAGTTGAACGTTAGGTGGACAGAACGGGGCCTCGTCTATCCATCTGAAGCTTTTGATTTACCAGTTGAATCTGTGCCCCAACCCTCAACTATGCTCATGAAGTATCAATTATGACAAAAAGAACAGAATCCAGAACAAAAGGAGCTGAAATTAGCTTAATTTGTTGGCTACCTGGACTCAGTCTAAGAAGAGTGCAGATTTTGTGCAGATGACAAGAATTTCTCCTTTAAAACTTTCTTTAGAGGTTTTCTTAGCACATCCCACTTTAAGGTGACCCCAGCACAGACCCAAAACTCACTGGAGGGACTTTACATCCCTTCTGGCCTGAGAATGCCTTGGGATCTGTAAAAACCAAGGAAATAACTCCAGCGTGGGGATTGGTTGAAATTCTCGCAAAAGAACGGATTCAGTCTTGCAGTGGTAACAAGCATTGTCGAGGGAATTAGGCCGACAGGAGTGTGCAGATCACAAGACAGAAACATGGATACGCAAGTACGAATGCAACGCCTGCATTCTCCATAGCTCATTGCCTGTGCAGGTCGTGATGCTAATGGCTAATAATGCTAATGTCGGGAGAAATTTTTTTTTAACCATCAGGGTTTAAATAGCAGAGACAAATGTGAGAAAGCTTAGGGGGGAAAAGAGCAGAGATCTAAAAGAAGGCATTACCATAAGAAAAGTCGAATGAGGGAGCAAAAAGGCAGAACAAGAGTCTGAAAAAGAGGTGGGGGGTGACTTGAAGAAAACCTTCCAAGGCTTATTACCAGTGGATCAAAATTCCCAGTGAAGCATCCCCACAGTACATCGGTTGGTCTCCTGAAAGGAGGAGGCAATTCTGTTGTGCCCCAGTTTCCACTTGCATCTGACCTTTATGTCTTCCACCCAGTTTTACCACAGCAATTGTAATGCCTCGGCAGATGCGATACTGCCTTGTTGCCACTTAAACAGTGCAGGCTTCATAATCAGCTCCCCCGAGGGCAGGTGTGCCGTTCCCCTCATCTGTGCCCGTTGTATCCCAAAGATCCGATGCGTTGTACCATACAAGATTTTATTTTCACATGAGCGACAGGTCAACTCGCGACCATGTGCCGCATTGATGAGTAGCCAACCTGCAACACAGTAATCACCTCCATGTCGCCGCTTCAGTACACCTCATCCAAGTGCCGTGAAGCGAGGGAGAGGATTTATAACTCATTTCAATAAAGAGCACAAAACAAACAGTTCGGCCCGGCTGTTTGGCCGCCCAGATGACTCGAGTCGGGCTTTCCTGAGTTAGCACTGCAGAGTCACCAGGACCGCTGCTTCCTGCCCCCCTTAGCGAGCACACTCATTAATTTAAAGTGGTCATATCTCACTGGTCTCTAATCAAACTGTATTTGTGCCATTACTGTCCGCTGCAGCCCCAGTGTTAGCATAATGGAGGTGGCCTGGTGGGGATGCGAGCGAAGCGTTGCCAAGATGTGAATGGAAAAGCCTTTCACCTTGACAGCAGGGGTGAGCCTCTTAAAGGAAGCGCTGGCCAAGTAAGTGCGGCGCCTTCTCCAGATGGGAGCAAATTATCTGCAGGCTAAGAAATTATATTGTGAAAGTTATTAGAGGAATAACTTTGGGAAACAAATAGAAAAACAAGCATCAGGCCACAACACGTCAGCCTTGATGAGGGAAGAGCCCAGAAGTTTGACCTCTGACACATTATTCTAACTTAATCGTTAAAAAATATAATGATGAAACGATGGGCCTATGGACAGTTACATATTTCAATATGTTGCAGTTTACAAGTAGTGAGTTGGGCTAAATTTAAGGTTTTATTACATTACTGCAATAATGTTTGCATTTCTTTGAAAAAAAAAAAAAAGAGTAATGTTTCTCACTAATTTCAATTTATTTCCATGATTATGGCTTACAGCACATTGAAACCCAAAATGTGGTTTACTAAAAAGTACACCTATGCACAATATACACACTTAACTTGGAAAACAAGAAGTTTGATAGTTTCGTGATTTGTCTGTGTGGTGGCGGCTCAGGAAGCTCCGACTCCAGCCACAGTCCACGCTGCGTCACAATACCCCAAATTCTTGAATGGATCAGCTTTAGAAAGTTGCTGTTATCTTAGTTGCTTTTGCAATTTTCCACCACAGTTTCTCCTTCCATTCAACTTTCCATTAATATGCCTGGATCCAGTACTCTTAACAACAAACTTCTTTAACAGTAATTTATTTTTTTTATTTTTCTTGTGCTGGGTGTGTAATACTTCTGCATTGAAGATTCATATTCTCATCTTGAGGAAAATACAGTATTTTAATTTTACATTTGCTTCGAGCCATAAACATCAATATTAACAGAAATAGAATGATATTAGAGGATATCACTTTGTGTGCAATGAGTCTGAGTTTCAGGGGGATCTGCAAAGTCATGCTAGCTGTCTTAGCTTATTGCTAAAGGTTGCTTTCAATAGGTGCTACCTTAAAAATGGTGTTTTTATCAGAAGCATGTCCTAATCCAAGTGGGTAAATATTATTTTTGGTCACATTTTTTATTTCATTTTGCAATTTATACAGACATAAAAGACATAAAAATAGAAATATAATTCACACTGCCATCCACATCATCATGTGCTTTGCATTAGTAAATTTACTTGGGAATCTTCCCCCGACTTCTCCCATCATAGCCGCTTTCCTAAAGCATTCATTCAGCCATGGTACAAAGCTCACTGACAACTTATGACTTTGCTTTGTGCTCCATTCAACTTGATGCCTTCAACATCCTTTAAACCATAAAAATGGTGAGACACTAAATTTTAGTGGTTCTAAACCTGTGGCGTATTACGGAACCAGCTCATGCCTACTTGTAACGCTGATGCAATGACCCTGTCATTACAAAGACTTAAACCCTTTGAGGGAAATTAGCTGGAGAATTGATCTGACAAGTGCATTTTGCTTCACTTATTTCTTGCTCCTGGCAAAAAATATATCACAGCACAGCTGCTGCAGAGAAAGGTTTCATGCTTTGCTGATTTGGAGAGTATTGATTACGATAAAAATATATAAATCATCCTGCCCGTGAAGAATTTGTGATCCATTTATAAACCCAACAATGGTTCTGAGCGGCAACGGGCAGAATTCACAATCGGTTTCACTTTTGTCAGTTATTTCATTTGGTTATACATCGGAAAAAGGTACATGTAAAACATAATTCTTTATTTTAATATTTGTTCTTCAAATGGTGCACAAGACAAACAAGAACCGAAAAAGAAAGCTCCTGCAGGCCATCAGTCCTGCATCTACCAGGTGAATTCAGCAATCAGCCAAAGCATTATAGCCTGACAGCTCAAGTGAATAGCATTGATCATCTTGTTACAGTGCACTGTTCTGCTGGGAAACCCTGTCTCTTTGACACATACCAGCCACTAAAAGATACAAACCTAGAAAAACTTCTCGGTGCCCGTCCCCCCGTGAGGCAGCGACATTCCCTGAAAGCTTCGACGATCGCTACAGCAACGGCACGACGAGGCAGCCCAAGGCAGCGCCCTGGCTTCAAGACTCCCCCGACCCCAATGTGATTGAGCGGTCACAGAACGTGGTCCCAGCACGCAGCGCTCAGCTCAATTTCCCTGTTCCGGACACGGCGAGACACCACCGGAGGTGCCTCCCTTACGCCCGGATGGGCAAGAGCTGTTTGCGCGGCGTGAGGGACCCTGCTCAGTATTACACTGGCTTTGTAGTTCTAGCAGATAGCTGCATGTTGGAGCGTTTGGCTCGTGAATATTTAGAATTTTGTTGAATAGTGTGTAGGCGTAGGCGTTGTGCCTTGCGACAGAATTCATTCCCCTTGAACTTTACCATATTTGACTTTATTACATTTTGTAGTTGGACAATACAGCTGAAAACGTATAGCATTTCATATTAGTTGATATTGACAATTACTGACTAGTTGTTTTATCCACAGTATTCCTTCCACGCTGCTGTTTTTTTATTTTTATTTTTAAGCATTCATCAGGCATGATGTCAAAACCTGAAACTGCTGCTGCGCAAGTTCCTCAACAGGTTGTTGCTAGGTAACCAAAGAGCGAGTGAGTCAGTTGATGCCGCCAGCCTTGCTTAGCTGCCCGTGAGAAGTTGAGTGGCTAAAATTTTCCCTCTGCCTACATCCCCCAGAATGCTGTGCAGTTCTGGATTGGAGTTCAGTGAAATTGCTGAATATTCTGTCAGACAAATCTATTGATATTGATTTATTCTTCATCTCTAGGTTGCACTAGATTTTATTTAGACTGACGAGGGCCAAGCTTTTTAGAGTTTTTTTTGTTTATAACCGTCTTTCCACTCATGTGTTTCTTTGCGTTGCTCACATAAAAACCCAATTAAGTACTTTGGAGTTGTTTTTTGTACTGCAACCGTATAACAAAAGGTCATTGTGTATGAATACATTAGCAAGGCACTGCCTGATAGATTTTAACACTTGTCCAATGCAAATCTATTCTGTCTATGTTGGATTTAAAGGCAACTATGAGTAGGAGGCAGTGTCAAATGCCAGTGGTTGAATCTACTAGTGTTCAGCAGACCCAGCAGCAATTCACACAGTTAAGGTTTCCTCAGAACAAACCAGATGCAAGGAGCTTGTTTCCTGTAATGTTCACAGGACGGGTTAATTCTGGCCAAAGTGAAAAAGCCCATGGGCTAGACCTGTCAGCCTCCTACTGTAATGGAGTTGCTTTAGAGTTCGTGGTTAGAGTGATTGCCCCCCCACTTTCCTCCCTCTGACACCTGGGAACTCGCGTTAGCTCCATGAGTGAACACCTTAGCCTGACCTATAAAAGGGCTCCCTAAACAAACGCTGCAGTTCAGCTTTAATGTGTTGGTGCAGGTGGAGATTAGGTTAGCAGAGACCCCGTCTCCAACGGGCTCCGTTACGTTTCCAGGTGCTGATTATGTATCTGTGGACCTCAGAAGATTATACCTGGAGGTTTTCTACGTACAAACGCCCAAGCATCCATCTTAGGATTCGATTTTCCCCCGGCCATATTAACCACATTTCTCCCTGTCAAACAGCTGCAGAGCCACTTACTGCCAAACACAGCGCAACATTTTTCCTCTTCCGCCAGGAGATCCTCGTTTTATCCGTTTCTTTAACTCGTTTTTGAATCACTTGTATTGCTTTTTTTTCTTTCTGCGTAACAACAGCCCCCCCTAAAATGCCACCGGGGGTTATTGTACAGCTGCTTAAACTAAGACGAGTTCCTCCTCTACAAGTCCTTTTGTCCTCCAGATCTTTCCACTCCCCCTCCCAGCTGACTTTGCCTCAATTACCGCCAACCGAGCAGCGGATTGTGGGAATTAGCTGTATAAGGCAGCGTTGCATGGAGCGGGGTGGGCTGTGACTGGACCTTCACTAATAGGTTTGTACAAGTCCACAGTCTCAGCAGTCACAGTGCAGGGCCTCTGGAACACAGACTGCCTCCTTGCCTGGCTCTGCATAATGTCGTCGCCAAACACCAAATTATGCGCTCAGACGCCTGGAGACGATTTGGATACTTCAACTTGAACTGATTAAAGTGCACTTGAGTATGTGAACTTGTAGTTTATTGATATTCTAAATAGGGGTTGTAAAATCTGGGATCTGTGGCTTAAAACTTTCAGGTTTTAGTTGGTTGGGAGTGGCTCAGAATAGAATAGAATAGAATAGAAATATCCCTTACCATAACACAATGGGGGAATTTCTGTGCAACAGTAACAAAGTGACAAGTAATCACTTTTTATTTACATTACCTTAGCATGATATATGTACATCTAAACATTTCTATAGCGGAGGCATTAATGGAAAGTCAGAGGCAGTGACTCTCTCCGAACCAAGATTTTGCTCCAGAGAAACTACAATTAAACCTCAAGTTAGTCATACGCCTTGCAGATGTAGCTTTACATTTTTCTGTAATCTTAAAATAAAAATTCTAATCCTTAAAGCACAATTTGAGTGGTAAATATGTATGTTACGGATATGTTTGCATGAATCAGGAAACATTTAATTTACAGACAAAAATGAGTAACAGCTGTTTTACCGTAAGAAATCACTGATTATTTTGATTACTTGCAACTACTAATGAGAAACGGGATTATATTATGTTTTTAAAGGGATTCTTCAAAGCCATTTTTAAAATAGGAAAACGTTATGAACTACAACGTCGAGTAATTAATTGAATTTATCCTAGCTGATCAACATTAAAACGTCCACCACCTCATATGGCACATTGTCCTCTGGGTGTCCTAATCCAATCATGGATTTCCAGCACTCTACACAAAGCAGAAGACAACCCAGGCAAACCAAATGCTTCCTCTTTCCTAATCTCCTGCCATGTCTGAAAACCGCTACTGGCCGCCACATCATCTGCTTGTCCGTCCCTCCAGCCAGGCCAGAATCTGATGGTGTAATGTGACCCGCGGACCTCGGGAACAATTGATCCCCCCGCCCCAATTAACACCCCTGGCTAAGCAAACAATAGCACACCCTGCTAGAGCCACCTGTGGTGAACGCAGATTGTTGCCAAAGCAATAACAATTAAGCCCGCCACATTACGCTGCCGGCGATTGTTATTAGCGAGAAGAACAGCCAAAGCGAGCACAGGTGAGACCCGAACACTGTCGGCTGAATTACAGCATCTGTGCCGCGCTTTCAGGGTGCAGCTCAACCGCATAACCTACACCGAGGAGCGAGTGCTGAGGGAGAGAGGCTAAGCTCTGTTTATCAGAATGCTCAGGGTGTAGAAGCTTATTGAAGTGCCAGGCGCTCTTGAAAAATAATACCACCACCCCCATTGACCGCTCCCCTCAGCCCTCGTTCGGATTTCACTGGCTCCATGTCCTCCTCTGCCCATCCACACCAGAATCCAGCCGATGCTGGAATACAGCTCCAGGAATAAAGCGTTGGCTCGGACGTGGTAGAGGGGAGACATTTCTGCTGCCATCATATTTACCCGATCCTTACAACACACACCCACACACACACACACACACACAGTTCCCCTGTGGCCACTGAGGTGGAAACAGAACTGTTGATGAAATGAAATCGTTTCTCAAAGCTTCCTTCATTCCTCCCATTTCATCCCGTCTCTTTTTGACCGCTCCTTGTAACGCGGCGGCCCGATCTTTTAGGCCCAAAATATCACAAGCATCATCAAAACCATCCGCTCAGACTCACAGATGATAAATCGCATGCTGCACTTCAACCGTGGCGTGCGAGAGGCGGCCGATTAAAAGGAAACAATGAAGGCCTAACGTGCATCAAGAAGACGCGCTGCAATTGTAGCTCCAGTTACTTCCTGAAACGATATCCTGTTCGATGAGCACTTTTAAGCTCAATTAACAGAACGCCATAATGTTCATCATCTTTAAGACACTTATGAGACGTGTTTAATTTTAACAGCATCCACTGGCAAAGGTTTCATGCCAAAAAACATTTACTGATAATCAGAGAATACAATCATAAAATCGTAACGCTGCAGCAGAGTAGTGGGTAGGTAATAGGGGTGTAATGGTAGGCATAAATCACAATAAGGCACATTCCTCATTTCATGGTCATAGTTTACTACATTAGCAAAAACAAGCAAATGCAAAGCATCTTCGCACTGGCTTCAAAAAGAAAAGGCGTTAACAAAGAGGGCAATTTCTTTTTGAGAACTAAACGATCCCTTGTGAGTTTGTTCCATCCTGCCTAAAACAACAAGGCAGTCAACCATTATCAACTCTTACAAAGTTGAGAAAAAAAAAAAATTGCCAAATTCCAAACTCTTAAAAAATATGTCTGTTTGGTTTTTATTTGGCATTTTATTGGCCATAATCTCATTTAAGCCTCTTGTGGTTTGACAAATGACATCCAAGTTTTATGAACCTCAACTCAGTAAAGAATCAATTCGTTCAGGTTTTATCAGACAAAGCATTTAGAATTCTAAAATTTGCAGTAATCCCAGAGCTCAAAATCTCCAAGAAAGACACCGGAGTGGTGAGGACTCTCTTTACTCTTTTGTAATTCGTAGTAGTAGTAAATTTAACATTGATTTTAGTGCACTTATATGGCTAAGTCACATAAATAAACGATTATTTGGAAAGTGCAGATTCAGCACTGGAACTTTTTCTGCACTGGTGTTTCAAAACTAATGTGCAGGATTACAAAAAAGGGTCATTCTTGCATTGGTTTGGTGTGGCGGGCTTTGGAGATCTTAATCCATTTTAATTATTTTTTGGCGTACTGGGACCAGTAAATGAAAGGTTTATAACCCTAATAGGAAAAGCTCTTTGTGTCATGTATTGTGAGTACTTTTGCATTCATAGTAGTCAATATGTTAAAATTGTAGATGCCAGGTTAGCTGGATTAAATAAGTAGCCAACTGGCATCCGTGGTATGTATTTTAAGATAGAAACACTAATACTAATATTAATACTACTAATAAAACAAGTAAGACATTGCAAGAAACAAACATGTTAAAAAAACTTGAGAAATATTTTCTTTTACATGTCAGATGAACAAAATCTTGGACTTTATGGCTCGGTTTTATTACATGTGGTATAAAAGGTCCAATGACTGGTATTCTGTTAAAACCACTCAACTGTTTTCATATAAACTCCTGCGTAGCAAGTCTACCATCCCCTCACAAGCAATCTTCCAGTAGAGACAGCTTGAAAGGAAAAAGTAAATACTCAGTTTTCTTCTCATTAATTCTCTGCAATGATAACTAGTCATAGAAATTTATCTAAAAATGTAAACATTTTCAAAAACATTTGGTGAATAAATGCCTATGTGTAAATAGAAAAATACCAATTTCTATAAAAGTTGCATCATTACAGTAATGCTCATGTTTTTTTTTTGTAAAACTAACATACAAATTATCCACAGTTTGATTTTGTTAAAAACAAAAAAAAAAGTACCTTATTTTAGAATGGCAAGAATGGCTTCATTTCTTGAACTAATTTGCTACAATTATATAAAATCAGACCATTTCATCATCAGCAGCAGCTAGTGTTGTTTCTGGTTAAAATTTTTCGACCTTTTTCTCCACTTTGTGGAAAATATTTCAAAAACAGTATTGGTTTCAAAGAAAACTTTTTAATTTAGAAGAAAAAGTCGTTGAGGAACTTGGAATATTTTTAGTCTTTTGGCAGTTTTTGATGCATCTTTTGAGCCAATTTTAATAATCCAGTTTACATAATATTTTTAATGTACCAATCTCATTAACTTCTTGGCAACAAAAAAGTCCTTTGTACCAAAAAATTAAAATTAAACAAAACTGGTTTAAACGGTGTAATTTAAAATCCTTTTGTTTAAAAATGTTTCTCTAGTTTTCTGCTTTTGTCATCACAGAACTGATTTTCAATGCATGAATTTAGAGGACAAAGCTCGCTCCAAGGTGTAGGGTTTCCCACATGCCACTGACCTGTAACATGAAGGCATGGCGGCTTGCATTTTTCTTTACATGTGTCCCAGCTCCCACACAGCTGATTGAAAGGGCTTAATTGACTCCTGGGAAGGTCATGTGTTTCTGTAGAGGGCTGCTAATGAATCATTCATTTGATTCAGGTGTGTCAAACATGAGAAGTGATGCTGCTTTCTATTGCTCTTAATGAAGGCTAAGCTTTGACTAAGAAATACAAATTTCCCGCAGCCCCAGTAATACAAGGTTGAATTCTTTTTTGATTTAGCATTGAATTTGACACCTAGGGACAGTCTTGTGTGTTTTGTCTAGTCATTGTTTTAATACCAGGAGTTAATTACAGCCTGAAAACGGTATTTCCTTCTTATACTTCAATGCCAATGTATGTAGATTGTAGAAAGGTACTTAAAAGATGTCTAGCACTTTTGGGTTCTCTACTTGAACACATTTTAATTTAAAATTACAAACTTTCTCAGGTTACATGTTGTTTGGGGATGTTTTGTATTCTTTCTGAACATCTCAATATATTACTCTCAAACTTCTTTTTTAGTGATTGGCTCCATCTGTAACCTCAAACTGGCTCAATATTGTAATGTAGGACCATATTACAGGTGTACCAGTATTTGCTTAAAATGCAAATCTGACTTCAGATCCAGCTAAGCATAGATTTCAAGTTTTCTAGAAAATAAAATGAATTAAACCACCGCCAGTGTTTGATTTTGGCAAAAATCAAAAATACTGATGGGTTAAGTTATGACATGGAAAATCAAAACATAAGACATTTCACATCAATATAAATTAATGCAGAGTCCTTTGTTGAGCATTATTAGATTTGTGGCCTCTTATATTTAACCTCTAGTTGTACTGCAGGGACAGTTGTTTCTCAACAACAAAAGATTAATCAGGCTTGAAAATATAATAAAAGGAATAACAATGATTATTCCCCACCCCAGTTATTATATTCTATGCCATAAATTAAATGAACAGAAGCCTCCAAAAAGTTTGGACAATGATATTCACAGGAAGCGAATGCAGCCGAGAGGCCGTTCCTACTCTCATTGCTCTGTGGATGTATGATGAGAAGAATAATTCTTTTACTTCTCGTTCAGTTACTATTTCTCATAAAATACACTACTAAAATCAGTAGAATATAGATTAGTCTTTTGGTAGTCCAGTAAAAGTTGAACAGTTACAACCATACCATATTTGGCTGGATAAATCATCTCATATCTTTTGGTATTCAATATTCATGGTTTCATTTTGCATGTAAATTGCGACTCTGTCTTTATTGCTTGCTATTCTTCAATAACATTTGCCCACCAATGCACCGTGTGACTTTCACATATATTTAGAGAACAGCATGAACATTTTAACTTTTAAGCCTGCTATTTCTGTGTCCTCTATCAAACAGGTGCAAACTGGATCTGGGTCAAAAGCTTTGTTTGCCTTTACCACCGACCCATCTCATCATGTTTGTGATTGGATGCCCATTTACTTGTTGCTATAGCGACTGGCATATTTCAGTGCAGCTTCCCTTAAAGGCCTGGTGGTTTAGCCCTCGGATGTTTGCCATTTAAGAATCTTAATGAGCTTTCTCTTTAACTAATATTAGGCTCACACCCCCTCCCCCTCCGGACGTCAAGACCGAATGGCATACCGTAAGGGCACATGCGGTACATCTCAGAAATTAAGCCTAGAAGGTCAAGCAGATATGAATCCATTGTTCTAAGTCTTGAAGGGAGCATGTATAAATGTCAACATGCATCAGTGTGCCTATAACAAATGTCAATATGCCCAAATCCCTCTCTCATGACATTCCTTGACCACCTCCATTGTTGTGCAATACTAAAAGCTCTTCTTCTCTCTGTCTTGTTTGTTTTCTGCAGGTAGGAATGGACTGGGCTGTGGAATCTCAAAGCTACTGAAGACAATCAAAGAGGGCATTTATCTTTAAGTAATACTAACATATAGAGTAAGATCTATCCTTTTTTTTCCCTTTTTATCCCCATCTCCTACTTTTTTGTTAGTATTGCAAGTTTGGCTCCAAACCCTTAAACTGGAAGCTATATTGAATTATTGGCCATTACATTCAAGGACACCCATACAGCAGGACATAATCCCCCCGCCCCCCGAGGGAACCCAGTGGTGGTGGTGGGTTTGGTGAGGGGGCTGAGTCAGTCGCCTCTGCAACAGCAGCAGCAAATGAGTTGTTGTTCATGAAGGCAACAACTGAAAACCCTTTATCTAAGAAGACCAACTTCTGTTGGAGGGGAAAAAGGTTCAACATGAAGGACATGTCATTTGTTGATTGCCTCTTCATTGGGTTGGCTATGGCGTCTCTTGCCGTAGCCACTGAGGTGGGACCCGATTGCCCGAAGCTTTGTGTGTGTGAAATTAGACCCTGGTTTTCTCCTACTTCAGTGTACATGGAGGTGCAGACGGTGGACTGTAATGACGTGGGACTCTTTAGACTGCCAGAAAGATTACCAGTGGGCACACAAGTTCTATTACTGCAAACAAACAACGTTGCCAAGATTGTCAAACCTTTGGATTACTTGGCTAATATCACAGAGATAGACCTATCACAAAACAACCTATCTTCTATCAGTGACATCCATTTGGGAAATCTTTCTCAGCTGGCGTCCCTTCATCTGGAGGAGAACTGGATAGAGGAGTTACCTGAGCGATGCCTGTCCGACTTGGTTAACCTGCAGGAGCTCTACCTGAATCACAATCTCATCTCTTCTATTTCCACAATGGCTTTTCAGGGTCTAAGTAACCTGGTGCGTCTTCATCTCAACTCTAACAAGCTGAAGGTTATCAAGAGAGAATGGTTCGAACCCATGCCGAATCTGGAGATCCTAATGATTGGTGAGAACCCGGTTCTCTCCATTTACGACCTGAACTTCAAACCTCTAGGAAACCTCCGCAGTCTTGTTCTTACCAGAATGAACCTGTCTCAGCTACCCGACAATGCACTCACAGGCCTTGATAACTTGGAGAGCATTTCATTCTATGATAATATTTTTCCAGAAGTCCCCCATTCAGCCCTGAAAAATGTTAAAAATCTAAAATTTTTGGATCTAAATAAAAACCCAATATCCCGGATACAAAGAGGAGACTTTGTCGATATGCTGCATCTGAAAGAACTCGGGATTAACAGCATGCCAGAGCTAATTTCCATAGACAGCTTTGCTCTTAATAACCTCCCTGAGTTAACCAAAATCGAAGCCACCAACAATCCTAAACTCTCCTACATCCACCCCAATGCTTTCTACAAACTACCACGACTGGAGACCCTCATGCTAAACGGCAATGCTCTCAGCGCCCTCCACAGGATAACCGTTGAGTCTCTTCCGAATCTCAGAGAAGTCAGCATGCACAGCAACCCTATCCGCTGTGACTGTGTAGTTCGCTGGATGAACATGAACAAAACCAACATTCGCTTCATGGAGCCCGATTCATTGTACTGCGTAGAACCTCCAGAGTACGAGGGTCAACATGTTCGACAGGTGCACTTCAGGGAGATGATGGAAATCTGCCTGCCGCTAATATCCCCTGAAAGTATGCCGGGACACATAAAGGCAGGCAAAGGGAGCTCTGTGTCACTCCACTGTCGGGCATTTGCTGAACCGGAGCCAGATATTTACTGGATTACCCCGTCTGGTACCAGGATCCTGCCGAATTCCATGTCTAACAAATTCTATATGCATCCAGAAGGAACATTCGACATCTACGATGTATCCGAAAATGAAGCAGGTGTTTACACCTGTGTCGCGCACAATCTGGTTGGAGCTGACCTCAAATCTGTTTTGGTAGAGGTGAATGGATATTTTCCTCAACTTGCAAGTGGATCCCTGAATGTTGTGATTAAATCAGTGGGGACAAACTTCATCCTTGTTTCCTGGAAAGGTCATCCTGGCTCTTTGGCCCCCAGTATTAAATGGTACACACTATCTGATCTGAATCATCCCACAACAGCGTTCAGCACCAGGGTTCCTTCGGACATCCAGCTTTACAACCTCTCTCATCTCCACCCTGCCACCCAGTACAAAGTTTGTGTGGATATCCGCAGCATCCACTACGACCATGACACCAAATGCATCAATGTCACCACTAAGGGATTAGAGCTGGCAGCCAAGGACACAGCAAAATGGGATGCGGCACTAATCACTGTCTTTGGAGTGCTCTTGGCAGTGGTTTCATTGGCATGTCTGTTTTTTTATGCGTCTCTGAGGAACCGCTACTTTTATGGGAATATAAGGAGATACGACTCCAAGGCATTGCTTACACCAGTGGAAGCTACTGGGCTGCACTCTTCTTTCTTTACAAAGCTTTGGGATTCGGGTAAGGGTGTGCCGAGCGGAGTGGAAGTTAAAGCCACAGTCATAAATGTATCTGATAATGCCTTTTAAAAAGTCCAGCTGTGGATGGCGTCTCGTACTAACTACAGATAATGGACAATGCCATAAGCAGGGGTAGGCGAACTTATGCTTTCAAAAGCATACCTGTGGCTAAAAACCCCAGCTCAAACACACTGGCAAAATTTATAATTATAAATGGGATGAAACACTTAACAGGACTAAATGGCATCCCGCCCGATGCGGTGGCTTTGTGAATCTTACATGGAACCAAGCCGTCGTCAACGGGAAAGGGTCTCTACTGCAAAAACACCAACTCGAGCTCAAATTCACCCAGAAACGCAGGCAGAGAAAAGGAAGCCGAGACGAAGACGGTGGCCAACTCTCTTGTAATTGACTGTTAAATGTGTTCAGAATCGTGGAACTGTCCGTGTGGTCCCAAGCAATACCGTCTGTGCTTTGTCAAACATCCATAGACGAGTTAGAGAAACAGTAATAACACCTGTCTATTATGGGAAAGGAGATTTAGTAGAGTAGACGAATACCAGTGACTATGGTGTAAGCCTTTTGATGAACTATACCCCATTTTTCTATTTAAAAGATGGATTCTTGTTTTTTTTTTTTTTCTTGAAAATATTGTTATATATTCTATTATGTTGATGTAATGACAAATCCTCTGTATGTGAAAAGTTTAAATGGGTTTTAAATTAAGGAGAGGAGCAAACTACTTTTGATTACAGCTTCACATTAAGCTTAATGAAATTCAGCTATGAAATGAGTGTCTAGAGAGAAGATTTGCCAAATGGCTGTTTATGCTTTGTAGTTCTCATTACGACGATGACTGGGAGACAATGCGGATACATTCAACTAAAACTAATATGAGAGGTTGATTAAAACTGAAGTGAGTGATGCGCTGTCTCTTGAAGGAGTGGTTTGCTAAATCCTGGTAAGTGCCTACAACAAGAACTACATGAAGAAAGGAGGAAGAGGAACTGAGGAAATCTGTCAACCACAGCAAAACATGATCATGCCATCATTGCAGAATCAGAAACTATACTCCCAGTATGTTTAGTGGAAATACTTTCTCAGTATTTTTAGCATACATATTTTAAGAAAGCATTTTGTTATTGCTTTGGGTGTAAAGTCAAAAAGCCATTTTTATATTAACTGTATTATATGTGATCAATGGGCACAACAAACTAATCGAGAAAAGCGCTAAGAAAAAATAATAAATGTCATTGTTTCTTTTACAAACAGTTGTCTTTGTCTTTTCGTGTCTAATTATCAGTGGGAACTGGAATAGTGTAAAGCATGTCGTGTCTTCATTTGTAACTTATTACAGCTTAGTATGCAGAAGAAAATATGAAAATAAGCCATGCTATGTCAATTTTCTGACTTGTAAGAAAGTGGTCAGCCCTCATGATCTGTAGGCACCATCCTCCTGGTGAACTTGTAAAGATAAAGGAGGTACATGAAATGGATGGAAGTGGCTAATTTAGAATAGACATTAGAGGGCGTTAGTAATGACATCATGAGTAGGGCAAGGGTGTTAAACGCAGCTTCTTTAACGCCCAACAGTTAAAACAGACAGTGAAGGTCAGTAGACCAAGAAGGTGGCTTATCGACATACTGGGAAGCAATAACAGAACTTGAAGGTGGAGTTTGATAGCCTAATTGCTTGTTTCCTTCAGCTGTACAGCATATGGGGCTGTAGGGATGGCCACCGGCTCTGCAACGGACGCACACTTGGAAGTTTCATCCGAGCAAAATCACCCAGAGGGAGAACAATTGTGCCAAGCTGACATTGTGCCTTACTAAAAATGGGATTGGGAGACAATTGCAGATGACCTCAGATTGTATGTCACAAAGCCACACTGTATGAACCTCCAATTACTTTGAAGTCCTGTCGAGGCTTTCGAAGTACGAACTCTACCCTCCCAGTCAACTCTATTGGCAGCAAAACATTTCGTCCTCTGTTGCTGTCAACTAGGTTCAGCTAGTGCTTATCACAGACATCTGCTCATGAGACTAGATTTTTGTGACAAAATAAAATTTGTCAGTGAGGGTCCAAACAACTCATGTTCATGGATGTGGGCTTTGCAGCAAGACCCTCACCTTGACCGCCAGACGCCTCTTTTGTCTTGTAACTTTTGTGTTACTGTGTTGATTGACTGTTTAAGTTTAGGGAACTGCTTATAACAGGGTTTGCTGAGTTTGTGGTGCCACCATTTATGTTTTTTGTGCCTATTTTAGACTTGGAAACGTATACATATCTATTACAAGCTCACATTTTAACAAAAAATGATGGCTTTAATTGACCACTCCTTCTGAGAACTCAACTAGGTGTTATTTTTGTGTGTGTACCCGTGAGCGTATATTGATAACGACCAACAACCAGAAACTACAGGTCCAAGGACTTGAACTGGATGGTCACACTATAACCTTCACAGGAAACAGAAAACACTGCAACAGAGGACCAGAAGTCATTAGTTGCCTCATTAAGTACATGTCCGTCCTTCTAGCTGGTCTGAATATAGACACTGTGCTACAGCTACAACCGTTGTTCATGTTTAGAAAGGGACACTGTGTCCTGTTGACAGAATTGGAATGAGCAAAGCCTGAGCTTTAGGACTCACTTTTTATTTGTCTCGCTGAATTATCCAGCACACAGAACATTTCACATGAGAAAGCAAAGCATGATGAATGGCTGTCAGAGGCAGAGTGACACTGTGGATTTATCAAACAGGACCTAACACTCATACATCAGACCAGCCTTCAGCACCGCGGACTCAAGGCTTTTAGAGCCAAGCCATCTGTCAAAGACAAAGGGAGTTAAAATATGACATACTGTGGTTCTCAGGTAACGCTCAGGTCAGAGTCAATCCGACTGCTCTGCAAACAGATGTACAAAACCATATGCACAGAGTGTAATAAGGCTGAGACCAAAACTTTCATGAATATGATCAGGTTTTCATGGGGCAAAAACAAAGTAATTCAAAAGTGAAGGAAGTCAAAGAGAAAAAAAACACACACCCACTCAAATGGATTATTGAAAGTTAATGTATTTTAGTGACTCAGGTCACTAAGTGAAACACTTTATCCACATATTTTACACAAAGCCTGATGATTTTAAGCCTTTAAAACATTTAAATTCAGAAAAGTGACTGTGTTAATGAAAAGCATGTCTGCTTAAACAATTTTCATTCTCAAAAGGTACATTAATCTAACAAGCATTCCTCATTGGAACACATTCTAGTTAATTGAACATGAGCGTATTCAATTGCTTCCAAAATCATCTGACAATTATGAACTTTCCAAGACATGGCCATTCATCTAAACAGAGACAGAGCATTTATTAGAGAAACAGTTGGTAACTCTACAGGAGCTGCAGAGAACCACTACTCATGTCACAGAGTTGGAGTGCGCTCCAGAAACTGGATGTTTTGGAAGAAATGACAAGACGTATTGAAAGAAATTCAAAAGTTGTCCAATTTCAAGCTTAAAACAAGCCATGTGGATTTAGTCAGCAAAAAAGTGCCATGGAAGAATTGGAGAAGGCCAAGATTGTTTTGAAAGTAGCAAGTGGAGGTGGTAAAAACAAGCTGCTGGAGTGTTTTTGTTTTGCAGGGACATTGGTGGAAGTTGATCAAATGTACTAAATATAGTGCAATGCTGAAACAATATGTCAGCAAGGGAGTTAAGTATTGACTCAGCTGGGCTGCATGTAAATCACTGGCACACTTTCTGTATTTGCAACATGTTAAAAACCACATATTTTCCTTTCACTTTGCAATGATTCACTCACTGATGTATGACAAATACTTTGAAATTTTGCCGTTATTACGTGACGAATGTGATGAACGGCAGAACGGTACAAACAGGCTCTTAGGGAACATTCAAAATTGCTCATTTTTGTGTCGCAGAAACTCAAGAGAAAAAAAGAACTACATTAAATCATCTCAACAACTAAAACTACAGAAGTGTTGCAGCTTCAGATCCCCTCACTGCACGCTCAGAGGAACACAACATGACAGCCAGCAAGGCCACGAAATGACTTCATCAGCCCACATGTTTGTTGTGATTAAAGGAGCTCGTGCACACTTGCCATATTTTTCCTTTTATTATTATTATTATTTTCTTCACAACTGGTGATTTGATTACATACATGACTGAATAAGCCGAGTGTTGTCTCGTTTCTCATCTCCCTCGCTGTCTGTCCCATTCGCACATATTTCCGTGATCTCTTTGTTTTCTCTCACTGCCGCCTGCAGCTGTTTATACTCCTCCTCCACTGACAGCCATTTTACTTTGACAGATAGGTTGGCTTCTTTTGTTTGAATTCTTGCATTCACACCATCTTATATTAGAAGAAGAAGAAGAAAAAAATACCTTTGGGGATTAAAGTTAAATCCCTGCCTGAAAAGGACCGCGGAACTGTTGTGATTTAATCCGCTCCGAGGAAGCAAAAATTATGTTTCTCACTGAATCTTCAAATATTTAACCCACCTGATTCTGTTTAAAAGAAGCCATCTGCTGAGAGGCAGATATCGGAGCTCACTCTGAGGCTTTAGAGACGAACGTTCCTGCTCCTGCTGGTGGTGAATTAATTTTAATTTTGCAGGGATCGTTGCGAGGCAGGCTGAGATTTCATGGTGAAGTTCACAGAAAACGGAGGCGCGGGTTTAGGGTAGATTCATTTATGTTAAAAGTTCAATGACCACCATATAGATTCGATTCAATTGTATATTCTGGCATTTTTGACTTTATTCATTTCATGACATCAACTCATTTTCACTTCTGCTTTTGCCCTGGAAAAACATATCGCTGCCATGTTTTACATGTTATCAAAAGTGAACTTCTGCCTTTATTGTTCACGCTACTAATTAGTTTAAGAAGGAAGTAAATATTTATTAAATTATTTAAATTTAATCAAACGTCTTAGTCATTAATGTAATGTTCCAAATTGGGTAAATCTTGAGAAAATGTGCTATTTTACTTTGTTAACCAATTCAAACTAAATATTTTTGATTAAACTCAATAGAAACAGACTAAGGAACTGTTTATGTAGAATTAATTAGGTTAGGCTTGATCAAACTAAATTAGCTCTTCCAAATGTTGGGTTAAAAGGAATTACAAAATTAAAAAGCAATTACTTAATATAGTGACGTCAGGAGTTTATCACCAGATTTGCTATGGTCATAGTGCTTTGTCGTTGTTGTCCGTCACTCCACAAGTAGTAAAGATGTTCAAAATGTTGGGGTTTTTGCTAATAAGCTCAGAGGCAGAGGCCTTTGTTGATATTGGTCCCTCTGTAATAATATTTTTTCTGCTAAGTATTCAAAATGCTGACAGAAAAAGTATTTGAATCTAATGATTCTCACAGTTAGCCTTATGAGATCATTATTATCCGACTCCATCACAAAACGGGGCACAACTCAAAAGCTACTTCCTCTCGTCCTTCAAGTCTGGCTGAGTCTCATACAGAGACACAACACATGCTCAAAAACTCACTGTTTCATAATGCTACCTTCAGGCTACGTCACCAGACGAGCTCATGGAAAAACAGCAACCGATTAGTGCGCTTTATAAGAGAGCTAATGTTGATGTGTTCTTTAAGATATTGTTACAACTTAGTTATAAAATGTCATAAGCTTTGTGGTTAAAGGCATTTTGCTAGAGCAAGAATTTCATTTCAGTTTGTAAACATCTTTAGCTAGCTTAGCAACAGCGCTAAACTTAATGTCACATTTGTCGATATTCTGAGCTTCTTCTTAGCTGTGATAATTGAGGAAAAAGATTTAGATGTCACCTTAGAATCCATTCTGACGTAAAGTTACTATTCCTTTCTTTTTTTTTTTTACCTTCATCACCAACTAATTGTTATGTTTTGCGCTTCCTTTTAGTATTGGAGGACATATCAGAGAACCAAAATTATTTCATGTTTTAGTAAAGTAGATTTTAAAGATCTACTTTACTAAATGAAAAGTGAAATGAAAACGATTGAAATGTAGCAAATTTTAGAAAGTATTCAAATCACTTATACTAGAGGTAAAGGTTGAATTCTAACTGATCTGTGTGACTGAGTGAAAAAAGCCAAAAGGATAAAAGTGAAAAACACTTGTGAACAAACAGCAACATGATGCTGGGGCAAAATGTAAAAATGTTTGCACTTTTGCAATTCTCAGCATCAATATACTTTACTACGACGACTAATTTCTTGTATGCACTGTGGGATGGCACTGCTTAAATAATGACTTTCAATGGCTCTCCAGTGGCTCTGGTTTGTTCTAGATTTATATCGACAACAGTTAAATTGTTATTTCTGTTCTTTCTCTCTCTTTCTCTCTCTCTCTCTCTCTCCTTTCCTGCAAAGAAATACCCAATTTCCCTTCTATCTAAGCTAAGACATAATAAAACTTATGGCTCCGTGTTGGCAGCAGAAATGTTCTATTTGCTGCTGGCACTTTTATATGTTTGAATTATCAGCCTATTACAGTTACAAACTTGCACGTAGGCCAGCCAGTATACCTACAGGCAGCTGCGTTCCCCTGAAAAGTGAAAATGTCAACATGCATTTACAATCCCTGCTGCTAACCCTATATACAATGCCAAGATTTGCTTCCAAGAAACCTTTAAATAAACAGGTATTGGAAAAAAAAAACAACAACAAAAAAACAATTTGATGATTTAGACAGCATAGGCACCAGTGCTTTTCCTAATGGAATAAAACGAAATTGACCTTGGTGTCATATTTGTAATAAAAATGTTTAGAGGATGAGCATTTGCTAAGTGTTTACAGGGAAGTTGATGAGTATTTGCACACCCACATGCCTGCATTTTTTGAGGAAGAATATTGTAATTCCAAACACGCCCTATCCCGCGCGTTTCCGGGGAATGTAAGAGTCGAAATGTTGTGGCAGATTTAGTTCGACTCGTCAAAGAGCGAGCAGTCAAAAGCAATTTGTCTGTTTCCTTGCGCTCACATATTTTGTCAGACCTCTTCCTGTCTGCCTTTTCCTACAACCATCACTCCCAGCATGTGCCTGCTGAAATTGATGTGCTTTTATTTCCTGTTTCTGCATCGCAATTACTGCTAAACCAGAATGCCAGAATGTGCAAACAGAATCTGTCAGGTTTATATCTGGGATATTTGAAAAATGTAAATTTTTGGGGGGGGAGGGAGGAAGAAGAGAGAGAGAGAGGGAGAGAGAGAGAGAGACAGAGAGAGAGAGAGAGAGAGAGAAATAAATCCTTGCTCCAAAACAAACCGATACTCTCCAATTTAAGAGTAAATCAAGTTGTAACTTGCAGATTTCTAAAAAAAAGTTTATTATAGGATTTTTATCCTATAATAGTTTAATCAAGTTTATTAACTTGATTATATTTAATCAAGTGAATAAACATTATAGGAAAGCAGCATAAAAGCCTAAATATCTAATTATTGTTGAATTTGAATTTTATACTCACATCAAACATAAAACAGTGCACTCAGTGTGTTTCACATTGGAAGATTATTGGTGGCGGACAACCTCCTACTTTTATTGTGGGTAGGAGTAATAATCTTTTCTTTAAACAACTGCAGAAACATTGATTTTTTTTTTAATTGTGGCTATATTAACAAACAGAATGCACTTTGAAACCACCAGTTTTTGCATCTCGAAACAACAAACCTGACTCTCTACTAAACGAAGATATCAAGAGAGTTATCTGCTGCTGGTAAGATTCAACTGCTCAGAACATTTGGACATTATTTCGCTTTGGAAATCCAGATGATTCCCTTTCAGTGAATAATGAAAGAACCTAATAGTAACAATTTATTCTAAGTTTTATTTTTATTTTTCATTAAAATTGTCTTATTGTCTGTGTTTATCATAGTTCACAAAGCACCACTGTCTGTACCTGCTTGCCGATTCGAAAGGTCGAGGAGAAGTCTGTCCAGAGGGCGACGGAAAGGAGGCACCGAACATCCTGGAGATGTTCTCAGTCCACTGCAGTCCACATCACAGTTTGGAATCTCAAGTCAACCCAACGTGTTCATCTTTGGACACACAGCAGATCTAATTTCTGAACGCAAGAAAACACAGAATAGGTCAAATATTCCTCAAAACAAGCGCTTGAAAACTTCTGTATCGTAGGTGGAAACACCTTCGCCTATGTCTGCTCTGTCTCTAGTCACCTACATCTACATCTATGCTTATGCGTCAAAGAAAAATAAATAAATAAATGTGAAGTCTTACTGAACTCCAGTTTCTCTCTCTCTTCTGAGTCCTGCTGATTAGCTAGTATCGTATAATCAGGTGGTGATAAACCAATCACTTTAGATTGGTTTAAATTTGCCATCATAGAAATGCTTTCATGATGTGAGGTTTGTTCATTTTATTTTCCCTGATTAATTTCCACTTATATGTAATAGTAGGTGTGACTGAGCTTGTTGTAAAAAAAAAACAAAAAAACAACCCAGACTGAACCGGAATCTTCCGCCTCCACAGAGAGCTTCCCCACTAATTGGAAGAGCCTTTTCGCCCCAAACAGATGATTGGTTTCCTGGGTTGCTGATTGATCAACCCTCCCCCTTTTGTCTCACTACAGTTTCCTCTATGAAGCAGCAGACGCGCCGTTTGCGGCTGGGTCGGATCGATGCGGGAGCTAATGAGATATTCACATGCATGTGGTCATTTTAGTGATGGATCGAGAAGCCGATGTGGGAGGGGAACGGACGGCGTTTATCGAAAAGAAGCGAACGCGCAAAGGCCAGAAGGAGCGTCCTTTTATTTGTCTGAGGTGAGCTTCGCAACAAAAAAATAAATAAATAAATTTGATGCCTCGTGGTGCAGATGTGCCGTCACTCCTATTAGATTCATTAGCACTACAGAGGCCATCAATATTCACGGTAGCCCTCATTAATCACTAGCAAACATTAAAGTCCTGTTGCTAAATGGTGGAAGAGCCACCTACAGTGATGGCCCCAGTGTAAGAGCAGCTTTTTTCACCACAGGCATGTTTTCGTAATATTTCACTCAGATCCACCTGCAAAAAAAAAAAAAAAAGAAAAAAAAGACCTCCTGTAGATGTTGCTCTCCATTAGGCAGATAAAAGGTCTGAAGAAGAGTAGTTTAATAGTTTTTCATGCTGGTTATGACGCATCTTTGAAGTAAAGAGAGTCGGTTTCTATGAATTTGTGAGTTGGGTAATGAATACTTTCTGAACCGCCATTTGAAAAAGCATGTATAAAAGCCAATTAACTCTCTGGTAATTATGCACTGGCCAAATAGATGGAGCAATCACAGCAAATGTCACAATTTATCTAACCAGGGTAGCGTTTGAAGGTGGGAAATGAAAATGATGGGGGCTCGTGACGCTTTAACCTCGTGTGTGTGTGTGTGTG
>NW_006799948.1:2810111-2856204 GCF_000485575.1 Poecilia formosa
CCAAAGCTAAACAAAAGCAGCAGCTTGTTTGGCTCAACACTGAACCTCATACAAGCAGCAGGTCGGATTTATTCCACTCTCGTACTCCGACACGTTGATCCTTTTCTCATATGTTACATTTTACAAAATAAATTGCTTTGCACAGTTAGTAGAGCACTGGTTAATCTATTGTATGAAAATGAAAAGGTTTGACCTCAGTGCAAAGCTAACAGGACATGATTATTCAATCAAAGCACCAGCCAATAGGCCCACTGTAGCTCTGGAGGAGCAGCAGAAATCTGGAACTCAGGTGGTTCAGTATGACCAGCAGTACAGTTCATTTCTGACCAGTTGGTCATCTGGTCAGGTGACCAACTGGTCTAAAAGCTAAGGAATGCTTTTAGATTGAAACTTGTTAAGATGGCTTAGTCAAAGTCCAGATCTAAAACCAGTTTAGAATCTGTTGAGATTATTGGAAATTGATTTGCTACATAAATAAATTGAGGGTTTCCAGGCTACAGTACAGGAACATAAACTAATAATTATTTCATGGAAAATCTGACTTGCATGGGAAAAAGAAAAGTTGCTTAATTTTAGAAGATGTGATGTTGTTCTGATCCGATGAGACTAAAACTTTTCTGACCTACATTGAAATTGGTATGTGCAAAACAGTGGTGCTCTGGGCAATTTTGAAAAAAGTATTCAGTTGCATACACCTCAGTAATGACATCCCAAAGATGCGTTTGTCCATCAGCTAAAAGACAAAATGTAGAGTTTTTAATGGGTGCGACTACTTTTATACTCTATGGATTGTTAGCTTTAAAATTACTCTTCCCCCCCCCCCAAATATTATTATTAAAGATGGATATTTGAATCTTACAGCAACTTGGAAGTATCACGTTTCAGTTATCATGATAAATGCAGCATTTACAATGCAGAGAGAAGACGTGCTAAATATTAACCCATTTTCTAAATATGGTTAATCACCTGTTTGGTTGTGCATGACCTGAGGCAGAGATTCATCTATTAGAGATTCATTCCATTAGAGGCGTTTCTGAATCGTTTTATGCTATACTTGTTCATAAAAATCACGAGTAAACGAGATGGTACAATTTACATGAAATTGAAATCGTCTGTAGAGCAAATTGAAAAATGAACCAGGAGTGAGTACTGGCCTAGAAAACCTTCCAGAACTCCCTGAAGAAAAAACAGGATGCTGTAGATAAGAAAACAGGTGAAAATCAGTGTTAAGGTTTCATGTTATTAACATCGATAAAGTGTTTGGGGGAAAGAAAAAAAAAAAAATCAGCAGCTACAACAGATTCTGGATCAGAACCCTTCCAGGTGACAGATGATTTATGTCTTGCTCCTCGGCGGTGCAGATAACCCCACCTGACCTCTAGGAACATCAGTTTGTACAACATTGTGTTGAGGGATCCTCCCGGGATCTGAGACCCGAGCTCTGGAGCTAATAGGTACAGATATCCATTTTCTTCCCTGCCTGCACACCTCTCTTCCCCGTTCTGCCGCACTGCAAAAAATGTCCGTCTCCAGCGTCGTCTCGCCGAAGCGGCCTGCCAGAGACAGCAGGCAAACGGCTCCAAAAGCGCTGCTGTTGTCAAGGCGAAAGCAGCAAAACAAGATATCAGCCCCGGCTGCTTGAGATCTGGAAAGTTCACAAATCGCGTGGTAGAAAGGAGTCCAGATCTCTCGTATGCGTCTCATCAGTCTTGGGGAGATTTGGCGACCATATGGCCACAGTTTGCATCTTCTGTTCTTTGTTGTTGTTTTTTTTTTTCCGTCAAGTAATTTGTCAACATGTGGTATCAGTGCAGAAAGATTAGCTCCTCTCCAACAGATTTTGTGTTTGCACGGCACAAATTAAAGCCAACAGAAGCATGTGGTTCAGTCCTTGAATCGTTTTATGCTAATGAAAGACGTCACCTGCGGTGTTAAAATCTATTTACCACTTTGTAGAAAGCAAGAGGAAAAAGCAACCCGGCCTTGCGTAAAACAGTTATGACCACCAAAACCGAACACCAGGTTGTGTCACCCTGAGAGAGAACAACTGCTGTCAAGCACTTGTTTTAACTGCAGATGGAGCTGTTTTAATTGAGCCACTTTGGATGCTATTTGTTCATAACCAGCCTGTTTAAGTTCACACCATGGCATATCAGTATAATTTCAGACTAAGCCAATCTGAAATCCGTTTTCTTTTTTTCTTTTTCTTTTTTTTTAGCCTATTACAGTTGAACTTGCTATTCTTTAAGTTCAACACTTGAGTTAAGCTCAAGTGTAACTCAAACAGGCCTGGGCTTCAATATCAAAGTGAGGGATGGATGTTCTTCTTCAGGTTATTCTGCTAAATAACCAAATTTATGCTTGCACCAATTGCAGAACGTCAACCAGGTCCTAAAACAGGAAATCTGTTTTGGTGCCTGCATCACATTAGCACCAAAATGTTCGACTGTATGTGTGAAAGCTTTCTGAAATGTGTTTTTATTTTATAACGGGATGCACAACTTCAAAAGAACTTTTTTCTTCTCTTCCCGAAAAGTGACCTTAACTTTTGGGAAAGCAAAGTCTGGAGAGCTCTAGATGTTGCTTTGGGTTTTTTAGTTACCTCCTGTATGAGTTATCAAATGTGCTTTTGGAGTAATTTTGGTAGTTAATAAACAGCATTGTAATCGTTTCCAGCTTGAGATCGGTTCTTGAATTTCATTAGCATGGGACATAATGTGTTGATTTCTGACATCCATAAGCTAACTTCATGTAGTCCGCTTGTATTTTAAGAAGTTGGGCAGCAATCAGGTTTGTGACTTCTGCAGCTGAACTGAAAAAGAAGGTTAATCTCTTTCTCAAAGTTTAACAAAGAGGAAAATATATTTCCAAAATTGTCCCAGGTTGGTTTGAATAGCTTTTTTTCCCCTTATTAAATCAAATCAGCAAAGCAAATACTTTCCCAATACACGGTATGCTGATTTTTTTCCTCCTTCACTAGACAGCAGGATAATTAATTAAGAAGCTGTCCGCTACAGCAGCTTCTGTGTTTTCATGAAGCGAATCTGTCAGATTGAATGTCATGTTTGCAGCTGTAAGCACTGCCAGAACTGCAAACATCAAGAGGATAAAAATGGATCAAAAGAAAACTGATGCACAATAATGCAATTCAGTTCAGTTTTGTTTTTCATATAGTGCCAATCCACACCAGAAGTTATTCGAGGACACTACAAAAAGGCCAACAGGTCATGTTTTAATCCAATTATATGCAGTTCAATTCATTACTTTTCAATCCAGCTTGTTCCATTCAGTCTAATTCATTCTAATACAGTCAGAATGAACCTAAGCTATCTCAGACACTTGGAATAAAATTTAAATTCAAGGGCTTACACTCAAACTCATTTCAACAGAAACTTCTAAGGATAAAAATGTGAACATCAAATTGCCTCTTTCAGGAAGCCAGGGGATTGTACCTCATCTGGGTTTAGATTAAATTATTACTTTGTATTTTTTTTTAGAGATAAGAATCCTAATTTATTCCCAAACTCTATTTTATTACATTACTATTAAATTATTTCAATTTATACATTTATCAGTTTATTCATTGTCATTGTTCCAGTAACTAGTGTTATGTTGTTAGAAGTTGTGTTGGTGGCGGCTCTGGGTTACTGATGCCCCCATTCACCAATATGTACTCCATTTAGTATCCCATGGTTACCATTTTATCCCCCAAAAACTCAACTTTGGGCATGTAAACAAATAATGTCTGTCCATGTGTTTATCCTCATATATTAGTTCACTCTTCATGCAAGTTAATAACGTCCGATAAATTGTGGTAGCAATCATAAAAATGCTCAAGACTTCCATTATAAAACTTAATGTAAAGTATTTTTGAAGACTTTAAGACTCTGTTTTCATTGGCTGAGGTGCTAATCTAGGTTTAGAATGTTACAAAATAAGATTAAACTCTTCTTCAAATCAAAAATAATAATAATTATGGTCAAATGCCCACATTTTCTTGCAGAAACTGAGCATATTCTATAAAATTCAATCATCGGCCATCTAGATGGTTACAATGTGCCACCCTAAATGATACAAATTTATGTTTTTTTTATGAGGTAATAAGAAAAAGACCAAAACCTTAAAAAAAAAAAAAAGACATGCTAAATAACTTGGTTTTAGAAACCCATTCAAATGTGGCATATAAACGACCGCTGTAGCAACACATTCAGTAAACGGCTGTAAGACAATTGCGCATCGACACGAACCATCAAAAATGTAATGCATTTCAATTATTACTTTCGTCATTACATGTCGGCATGTTGAATTTTCACGTTTGACTAAACACAGAAAATGCTCTGCTTGTAACTGGAAACAAATGTACAGCTTCCAACATCTCTCCTGCCAAGTTTTATAACCTAAATGTCAGGTTATGAAACAAGTCATGAAAATATGAAATTTTTATTTTCCGCTCTTTTTTACATTTTCTTAAATAGGTCACTTAAAATCCTGCAGTTGGAGCCCATAAACTATTACATGAATTTATTATTTGCAAAATAATAAATGTTGCTATTGATCAAAAGTTACGCTAATAGAGCTAGCATTTCTGGTCATTAGCATAACTTTGGATCAATAGCAACATTCATTATTTAGCAAATAATAAAATCATCTAATACTTGAGCTACATAAAAAAATCTGCATATCTGCAGGAGAAAAATGCTAATTATAAATAAAAAAATAAATAATCATTAAAAAAACATGTTTAATTTGAATGCTCATCATCAAACCCCATTTTCAGAGGCTCCTGAAGTGACTCGGATGACTGACATTTTTTGCAGCGGGCTTTCACCTCCAAACGGGAGAAAGGCAGACGAGAGAACAGGCTTTCTGGGGGAAGATGACTGGCGGCTCCGCTCGGCCAATCAGAGCGGGGAAGCTGCTCGGAGCTTGCCCCGCTCCGCTAACGCCATTGGCCGCCTGCGCCAGAGAGTCGGGTGGAGGTTCTGTGCTCATATTAATGACTGCCGAGGAGACGGCGGCGCATCTATGTGGTCCGCCTGACACTTGATCGAGGGAAGAGATGCGCCGCTGATCGGCCGCTCTGAAGACGAGAAGGGAAGGGCACAGGGAACACAGGAAGCTGTATCCGCACTTCTCCTTCATCCCCCTCCTCTTCCTCCTCCTGCTGCTGCTGCTTTTGGAACATTTTTGCCTCATAGAAAGAAGCCCGTGTTATTTGCGTGCGTCCCCCTCGCCACCTGCCCCCCTCTGTCGGATGAAAGCAGAGAACTGATTTCTCTTCAGCGGCGTGAAAACGGCCACACATTGTTGCCTGCTCCTCGTTTTGTTGTTTTCTTTTTTTTTTCCTCTCCTCCTCACTCGGTTGAGATGGGAATATAGACGGGCGGCGCTTTGAATGCGACGATGGTTGAACCGGGTAAGTTTTTTTTTTTTTCTTTCCCCCTCTGTCATTTCCTTTTGGCGCATTTTGCCAAGTTGATGCAGAACGCTTCAGCTCACAGGAGAACGATTTTTTAAATTATTATTTAAAATCCGGACATGTAATGATGAAGAAGGGTGGAGGAGGTGGTGGTGGTGGGCGCTTGCGGGGAAAGCGGTGCACAGTAATTAGGCGGATGACTGGCCCTCGAACCCATCGCTGTAGACGCGCTGTTTTGCGCAACTGTGCATGATGCAGATTCGGACTGCGCCGAGGCAAACAAGTCAAACCAACTAAAGACTTGTGTCGCCTACCAGACGCATCTTAGGAAAAAAAAAAATCAATAGAGCGGTGCCTAACACCCCACCACCGTCACCACAGCACACACAATTCACTCGCTCCTTTTATTTTCTTTCTTTATTTATTTTTGTTTTCTGTTAAATACAAACTAAAAAAAAAATAATAATAATAATGATAAAAAAACACTACTTAAGTAGATTTGGCATTCCCAGCACCTCCGTGCTGGACAGATTGCCTTCGCCGCTCTCTGGCATGTTGGATTCTCTGGCTTTTTACGTAATTAACACGGCAGCTGAGAAGCACTCACCGTCACCAACGAACCTGATCACCTGCTCATCATCCCTCCTACGTCCACGCATCCAGGGATCTGGTTGGTAAACAGAGAGCGGGATGGCACCCACTAATTCCACCCCCCTCCCCCCTCCCACCACCAACACCTTCACCCCACATACACCATCACACTGAAATCCTATTGAATCTTTCAGGGATACTGATTTAGAATAGAGGGCAATGAGTATGACATCCCCTCCCTCCACCCCTCTTCCATTTGGGTTTTTGCTTCTCCTCAGTTGTGAATTCAATCGATTTTGGCCTGCATGATACAAATGACTCACCCGAGGCAGCCGCTTTTACATGAAAACTACGCTTTGCTGGGATAACCTGGACTTGCGCACGAGGCCACGGATTGCACCCACGTTCGTCAGGAAACCTGTAACCGTTTTGTTTTTTTGGTTTTTGGTTTTTTAAGTTAACCTCTGAAGCAAATATTTACAAGGTGAACTCTCAAAAACATGAGATAAAAAACCTCAACATCCATTTACATTGTTGCATCACCTCCCTCCACCCCACCTCACCCCCCCTTTCTTTCTTCTACAGTGATAAACAGTGATGGGTTTAACTTCATTAATTTTGCCACATTTGCTCAAAACAAATCAATATTACATGTTCACAACAAGTCATACTCTTTAAGTGAGTGGGCTTGCGAATTGCCTATTGATCTGTGTGTGAAGGGAACAGAGCCGCGGTGGGAGAAAAGGTGTTTTGCCTGCAGTGCCTTGTCTGGGGGGGGAGGGAGGGGGTTCTACGAGCATGACAGGCAGCACAGTGTGGGTGTTCCATATTCATTTTTTTTCTCTTTCTATAGGCAAGAGGGCAGCAGGTTCCCTACGAGTGTGTGTGTGTATGTGTGTGTGTGTGTGTGGGCAGCTGAACGCCACAGTTGGTTGGAAGTGGAGTTTGAGGACTTTAACCTTCTGTAGTGCAAGTCAGTTGAATCCGTGTTTTTTTTTTTCCTTCTTTCATCCTTTTATTTCCCTGATGCAGCTTCAGTGTGTATTTGTATACGTATGCTGATATTTTTGAAAGTCAGTTTGAAAACTGCAAAAAAAATTGTTCGGAGATGCCAATGAAGTACCAGAGTTTGGAGGCTAAAAGGGGTAATTATAGTATTGCTGTGCACTGCCACTCAGCTGGCTTAAAGAGAGCTTAAACAGTCACACATCCCCCCCCCCCCTAACATGTCTGCGGTTTAAAGTTGTCGCCGCTGCGCACTGCTGGTCAGCTGGCTGACAGCAGGCCGCCAGATATTTTCTTTCACCGGCGAGAAAGACAAATGTAGCTCCTGCTAAACACTCCCCTTTGTCGAATACACTACAATTCCCCGTTGTGGAAAGCAAAAGAGAAATATCCATCAGCTTTAATGAAGTTTTAAAACTGCCAGTTTGGTTCTCCATAAGGGTTATTTCTGTTCAGCAGCAGGCTGCAGGCTGGCCAACTTATCAGCCATGCTTGTGTTTGCTCTCTAAAACTGCAGGACAGTTATAATACATGTGATTCATCTGACAGATCAGAGCTCTGATCTGGAAATGTCACACCTGAGAATCGGTTTTGATACAAACTGGACAAGCAGCAACACACAGCCACGCAATTTATATACGCAACTAGGGAACAGGTGTAAATTGGTTTGTCCTCTTTCTACTCCTTCTCAAGGTAAATATAATATTATAGAAACCATGAATTTGTTGACTTGTTTTTACTATATGTATACTTCTGCATATGTTTGGGTGTATATACATTTTTTTTGTTCCTTTTTGTACCTATTAGGTGTAATAAGCATTTTTTTCCTTTAATATAGCTCAAGATAAAGCAACAACAGTATGAGTTGCTTTTGTTTTGGTGGCAACGGCTGCTAGTAATAGAAGCCTCATATCTTTAGCTCAGTTTTATGTGCTCCATTAAGCAATGTGGCAATTCATCAGAAGTCCTAATATATAGTTTTAATCTGCAACCTCACTCCATTTTTAATAAGATACAGACCTGTGGGAGACTGTAGTGACTGGCTGCCAGCTGTTCTAGTTGAAATTGTGAGTCCAGGGGGCGCTCTTGTTGCATTTCGTACTAGTAACTAAAAAAAAAAAAAAAAAATCCAACTTTTGAGCACAAAGCAACTGGATGGTGTTTTACGCAACGAGCATGCTTTTTTGAAAACTAATACAAAATTTAGCAAGTGTTTCATTTAGTCTATCAAAATGGTGATTGTTTTAAGTTGGCATTGCTGGTATGAGATTATTAGGGTATGATAATTTGGTCTAAAGCAAAACTAAGAAAAAATAAACTTTTTTTTCTATTTTCGGTTTGTCTGGTCTGGTAATATTTCCAGCTTGAACAAAGTGTAATTCTTTGATCAACGCTCATAGCCATCTTCCAGCCAGCTGACCAGCAGTGCACAGAAGCTGAAATATGTTATTCTCCGTAGATCCGGTGGGAAATGCCAGGCTCTCCAACACTCATCTTGTCTTCTTACATCATTTGAAGAGAATGCTGAAAGGTTTTATAAAGCCTTTTTGAAAAACAAAAAAAAAACGTCTTCCAACCTTTACTGCTGGTAACTCGCCCAGCCTGGTGCTGTCCGATTCACACGACTCTCTTCTTCCCCTCCTGTCCTCCCTCTCCTCCATAATGGCGGTAACGAGATGCCCGGGGATCTACCAGAGCTTCTGAGTGAACTGCGTAACGTATTCAGAAGACGTCTTCGGGGGGATCAGCATGTTCAGCCGAGCGTGATCGCTCTGATAGCATCCTTTTCACAGGCAAACGCAGTAGCTCGGCAAAATAGAGCAAACAGCAGAGTCACAGGACTGTAGGTGGAGGAACAGGGTTCAGATGGAGCGGATGGACGGGATACCGGGTCTAAATTATTATTAATCATCAGGAGGAGAGCTGGAATGCAAAAGAGCCGCACATCAAAACACGCTTTGATGGCAACATCCATGACATTTTGCTGCTTTTATTCTGTATCAAAAGGTCAGAATAGGATGTGATGCTTCCTTTGTGTCCACTGACATTTACTTTGCTTTTCTTTTTTCCAGTTTAGGAATTTAGCTTTGACTATTTAAATGCATTGAGGAAAAACAAAAAGCTAAATTAATGCCTTTATCTGCTGCCTAATCAGGGTTTTTTTTTTTTTAAGTTGCAGATTTATAATCAGAATGTGGGCATAATAGAGGCATTCGCCCGTACTGCAGCGTCAAAACATAAAGCATAAGAAGGAGGAGGACATCTAAAAAGTCCACTGCTGTGCTTCTCCATCTGTTCTGCATTCGCTTTTGACACATCCGCCACGTCGCCGCGCTAATGAATAGGTGCTGGATCAGCTGTCGGGTATCGATGAAGCCGCAGGGACCGACGCACGCGTTTCTGTCGAGATGGATGCGTCCGCGCAAACGCGTCGGAGTCGGGCTATAAATTCTTGCGGCTCAGCAAATCCCGAGTCGGACTCGGAAGCGGTGCCCTTCTGTCTGTTTTAGCCGAGGAACATTAACAGAAGGAGAAAGCCCATATCAGACACCATGAAATCATAATAAAGAGGTCCAAGCCTGCGATAAACGCATTTCAGTGGCATATAATGATTGATTCTGTCTGCCGCAGGAACTTATTCCCTGCAGGCTTGGTGGCCCCCTTGACCAGCCATATTTTATTCATATAAATATAGATAGCTGTGCATCTTAGAGGCAAGCACACATGCCACATTCGCACCTGCAGATTCAATTTGGTTCTGACTTTGAGGGATATGCCACTGGCTCCCCTCACGCCTCCCCTCTCTCAACTCCTGGCTAGCAGCTATACATGAAACATTATGCAGATTTTTGTCAAGAGTAGGTCCGACTATGTTGGGGGAGAAATGAGTGTTGCAATGCTCACTATGCCTTTGACCTTATCAGCAGCCGCCTTAAGCTGGATACCTTGGCTTAATTTTAATGGATGCAGCACTATGCGAATTAGACGGGATGGGGGCGGACGGGTGGGGTGTTTGTGTGTGCAGAGCTCGGTTACTGTGTGCAGCACTGAGCATACACTAGGAGAATGAGTGAATTTTTTCCTCCCTTTTCTGCATGTAGTGTTGGCTTCTTTTTGTCTATACATTCGTACATCTGCCATGTCCATTTAGCATCGAACCGGTGCAGCACGTTGCCACTTCTCCCTCGCTCAGCCGCCCGCCACCCCGTCCCCAAGGGCGCGTCTTGTCCAGGGAGAGGGGCTGAAAAATCTGAGACGGGGTTCCTGTGGTTAATTTAGAACATCGATTTTTGCATTAACAGCCGACGTGCCGCTGATTCATGGCCGCACAAGCGCGGATGTAAAGGTTTCCATCAGCTCACTCATGGAATGCACGGGAACTTAGACACATGCTGCAAGTTTCATTATGCACAGACACACGGAAGGCTCGCTTTAATGGACTCTCGCTTACCTTTGAGAAAGTATAATAGTAAATCAATGAGGTGAAGGGCAGCGGGAGGGACGGTAAAGCCGTCCACCCGATACCGGATTTACTGTGAATGTATAACGAGCCTGATAACACTACAGATTCTGGCCAGCTTAAGGCCATAAGGAGAATTTATTAAATAAAAAAATGTATGATTGTAACGTATACACTTAGTAACATCAAGCTGCAGGTCTTCCTCTCTCAGCCTCTGTGTTAAGCAGAAACTATAAAAAAAAAACATCTGCAAAAACCAACATAAAGAAATTCACAGTTATGTTATATAACTAAGTGATATACAGTACTTTAGGATGGCATTTGCCTCCTTACAGATTTATGGTGTTTTTACCTTTTGTCCCAAATTTATCAGTTTCAGATTCAGCGAAAGATGATCAGAATAATTACAATAAAATCTGGTTTTGATCCAAATAAACATGGCCTTATGTGAAAAAGCATTTACTCCTTAAACCAGGAGTCTGCATCAAGTGTCTCTTTAGGCTCTTCAAAATAACTTTGGCTAAAAATAAAGATTTAGCAGTTTTTTTATTTTTTATTTATTTATTTATCCCCCCCTCCACATATTTGCATTTAATTTCTGCAAATGAAAAGTACTTGTAATACTTTTGCTAATCTCTTTTTCTGGTCATTTGAAAAAAAATAAATAAATCCACAAATATCAAAATCCCTTAGAATAAATGTGTCCATCCTCTTATTTATAGGTTCTGGGAAATAAAATGGGAGAGCTCTTAAAAATTAAAATTTCTACACTGTAGATATTTATCACAAATTCCAAGTTGTCTTTTTTCAAAAGTTAATGCTGCATTTGTGGCTCTGAATAAGATCTATTGAGCTTCACTGGGGGCTTTTTTGTGCATGAAGGTTGCAGACCCCCACCCTAAAGCCATTTAATTGCTTGTGCCATTAATGGCAGCAACGATACACACCAAATGCTTTTACTGATTGGCAATACGTCTGTTACATCTCTGTGGGAGTAATTTTCAAATGCTTTTCACTGTGCAATAAAAAAACAAACAAAAAAAAAAAAACAGAATTTAAATTTGATGTGGTTCAAAAATGAACAGTATAATCAAATATCAAGAAATTAAATAAAAATTAGTTTTAGATTTTCTATTTCATCAGTACATTTGAACCATATTAGAAGTTCTTCATATTAAAATACTTGCAATTTCTATATTTTGCAAAATGCAGGTAGACTTTTTCCCCCATAACTGAACAGCTCCAGTCTGTAGCTCTATATTGTTTTGGAAGACATCCTCCCTTTGTGAAACACAGTGGACATTTAGCCAATGTAAAACAAAATAACAATAATTTGTTCAAACCTTAAAGTGTCCACTTCAAAACAAAAATGATAGAAAAAAATGGACGAAACAAAGAGATCCAGCTAGCTAACCCTTGGCTATTTTCTACAGCTTGTTTCAGAGGAGAAACGTCTATTTCAAATTTCTGTTGGCAAATGTACTGGAAAAGTGCCATTTACTTAAATATAAACATTTTTGTTAATCAGGGTAAGTTCTACAACTTGATTCAGAGAGAGTTCAAATGGTGCCTTGTTGTTTATGAGCGTTGTTAAGATGGAGTGGAACGTTAGGTGGACAGAATGGAGGATCGTCTAGCCATCTGAAGCTTTTGATTTGCCAGTTGAATCTGTGACCCAACCCTCAACTATGCTCATGAAGTATCAATTATGACAAAAAGAACAGAATCCAGAACAAAAGGAGCTGAAATTAGCTTAATTTGTTGGCTACCTGGACTCAGTCTAAGAAGAGTGCAGATTTTGTGCAGATGACAAGAATTTCTCCTTCAAAACTTTGGTTTTCTTAGCACATCCCAGCGAAGACCCAAAACTCACTGGAGGGACTTTACATCCCTTCTGGCCTGAGAATGCCTTGGGATCTGTCAAAACCAGGAAAATAACTCCAGCGTGGGGATTGGTTGAAATTCTCGCAAAAGAACGGATTCAGTCTTGCAGTGGTAACAAGCATTGTCGAGGGAATTAGGCCGACAGGAGTGTGCAGATCACAAGACAGAAACATGGATACGCAAGTACGAATGCAACGCCTGCATTCTCCATAGCTCATTGCCTGTGCAGGTCGTGATGCTAATGGCTAATAATGCTAATGTCGGGAGAAATTTTTTTTTAACCATCAGGGTTTAAATAGCAGAGACAAATGTGAGAAAGCTTAGGGGGGAAAAGAGCAGAGATCTAAAAGAAGGCATTACCATAAGAAAAGCCGAACGAGGGAGCAAAAAGGCAGAACAAGAGTCTGAAAAAGAGGTGGGGGGTGACTTGAAGAAAACCTTCCAAGGCTTATTACCAGTGGATCAAAATTCCCAGTGAAGCATCCCCACAGTACATCGGTTGGTCTCCTGAAAGGAGGAGGCAATTCTGTTGTGCCCCAGTTTCCACTTGCATCTGACCTTTATGTCTTCCACCCAGTTTTACCACAGCAATTGTAATGCCTTGGCAGATGCGATACTGCCTTGTTGCCACTTAAACAGTGCAGGCTTCATAATCAGCTCCCCCGAGGGCAGGTGTGCCGTTCCCCTCATCTGTGCCCGTTGTATCCCAAAGATCCGATGCGTTGTACCATAAAAGATTTTATTTTCACATGAGCGACAGGTCAACTCGCGACCATGTGCCGCATTGATGAGTAGCCAACCTGCAACACAGTAATCACCTCCATGTCGCCGCTTCAGTACACCTCATCCAAGTGCCGTGAAGCGAGGGAGAGGATTTATAACTCATTTCAATAAAGAGCACAAAACAAACAGTTCGGCCCGGCTGTTTGGCCGCCCAGATGACTCGAGTCGGGCTTTCCTGAGTTAGCACTGCAGAGTCACCAGGACCGCTGCTTCCTGCCCCCCTTAGCGAGCACACTCATTAATTTAAAGTGGTCATATCTCACTGGTCTCTAATCAAACTGTATTTGTGCCATTACTGTCCGCTGCAGCCCCAGTGTTAGCATAATGGAGGTGGCCTGGTGGGGATGCGAGCGAAGCGTTGCCAAGATGTGAATGGAAAAGCCTTTCACCTTGACAGCAGGGGTGAGCCTCTTAAAGGAAGCGCTGGCCAAGTAAGTGCGGCGCCTTCTCCAGATGGGAGCAAATTATCTGCAGGCTAAGAAATTATATTGTGAAAGTTATTAGAGGAATAACTTTGGAAAACAAATAGAAAAACAAGCATCAGGCCACAACACGTCAGCCTTGATGAGGGAAGAGCCCAGAGGTTTGACCTCTGACACATTATTTTAACTTAATCGTTAAAAAATATAATGATGAAACGATGGGCCTATGGACAGTTACATATTTCAATATGTTGCAGTTTACAAGTAGTGAGTTGGGCTAAATTTAAGGTTTTATTACATTACTGCAATAATGTTTGCATTTCTTTGAAAAAAAAAAAAAAAAGAGTAATGTTTCTCACTAATTTCAATTTATTTCCATGATTATGGCTTACAGCACATTGAAACCCAAAATGTGGTTTACTAAAAAGTACACCTATGTACAATATACACACTTAACTTGGAAAACAAGAAGTTTGATAGTTGTTTTGTGATTTGTCTGTGTGGTGGCGGCTCAGGAAGCTCCGACTCCAGCCACAGTCCACGCTGCGTCACAATACCCCAAATTGTTGAATGGATCAGCTTTAGAAAGTTGCTGTTATCTTAGTTGCTTTTGCAATTTTCCACCACAGTTTCTCCTTCCATTCAACTTTCCATTAATATGCCTGGATCCAGTACTCTTAACAACAAACTTCTTTAACAGTAATTTATTTTTTTTATTTTTCTTGTGCTGGGTGTGTAATACTTCTGCATTGAAGATTCATATTCTCATCTTGAGGAAAATACAGTATTTTAATTTTACATTTGCTTCGAGCCATAAACATCAATATTAACAGAAATAGAATGATATTAGAGGATATCGCTTTGTGTGCAATGAGTCTGAGTTTCAGGGGGATCTGCAAAGTCATGCTAGCTGTCTTAGCTTATTGCTAAAGGTTGCTTTCAATAGGTGCTACCTTAAAAATGGTGTTTTTATCAGAAGCATGTCCTAATCCAAGTGGGTAAATATTATTTTTGGTCACATTTTTTATTTCATTTTGCAATTTATACAGACATAAAAGACATAAAAATAGAAATATAATTCACACTGCCATCCACATCATCATGTGCTTTGCATTAGTAAATTTACTTGGGAATCTTCCCCCGACTTCTCCCATCATAGCTGCTTTCCTAAAGCCTTCATTCAGCCATGGTACAAAGCTCACTGACAACTTATGACTTTGCTTTGTGCTCCATTCAACTTGATGCCTTCAACATCCTTTAAACCATAAAAATGGTGAGACACTAAATTTTAGTGGTTCTAAACCTGTGGCGTATTACGGAACCAGCTCATGCCTACTTGTAACGCTGATGCAATGACCCTGTCATTACAAAGACTTAAACCCTTTGAGGGAAATTAGCTGGAGAATTGATCTGACAAGTGCATTTTGCTTCACTTATTTCTTGCTCCTGGCAAAAAATATATCACAGCACAGCTGCTGCAGAGAAAGGTTTCATGCTTTGCTGATTTGGAGAGTATTGATTACGATAAAAATATATAAATCATCCTGCCCGTGAAGAATTTGTGATCCATTTACAAACCCAACAATGGTTCTGAGCGGCAACGGGCAGAATTCACAATCGGTTTCACTTTTGTCAGTTATTTCATTTGGTTATACATCGGAAAAAGGTACATGTTAAACATAATTCTTCTTTATTTTAATATTTGTTCTTCAAATGGTGCACAAGACAAACAAGAACCGAAAAAGAAAGCTCCTGCAGGCCATCAGTCCTGCATCTACCAGGTGAATTCAGCAATCAGCCAAAGCATTATAGCCTGACAGCTCAAGTGAATAGCATTGATCATCTTGTTACAGTGCACTGTTCTGCTGGGAAACCCTGTCTCTTTGACACATACCAGCCACTAAAAAGATACAAACCTAGAAAAACTTCTCGGTGCCCGTCCCCCCGCGAGGCAGCGACATTCCCTGAAAGCTTCGACGATCGCTACAGCAACGGCACGACGAGGCAGCCCAAGGCAGCGCCCTGGCTTCAAGACTCCCCAGACCCCAATGTGATTGAGCGGTCACAGAACGTGGTCCCAGCACGCAGCGCTCAGCTCAATTTCCCTGTTCCGGACACGGCGAGACACCACCGGAGGCGCCTCCCTTACGCCCGGATGGGCAAGAGCTGTTTGCGCGGCGTGAGGGACCCTGCTCAGTATTACACTGGCTTTGTAGTTCTAGCAGATAGCTGCATGTTGGAGCGTTTGGCTCGTGAATATTTAGAATTTTGTTGAATAGTGTGTAGGCGTAGTCGTTGTGCCTTGCGACAGAATTCATTCCCCTTGAACTTTACCATATTTAACTTTATTACATTTTGTAGTTGGACAATACAGCTGAAAACGTATAGCATTTCATATTAGTTGATATTGACAATTACTGACTAGTTGTTTTATCCACAGTATTCCTTCCACGCTGCTGTTTTTTTATTTTTATTTTTAAGCATTCATCAGGCATGATGTCAAAACCTGAAACTGCTGCTGTGCAAGTTCCTCAACAGGTTGTTGCTAGGTAACCAAAGAGCGAGTGAGTCAGTTGATGCCACCAGCCTTGCTTAGCTGCCCGTGAGAAGTTGAGTGGCTAAAATTTTCCCACTGCCTACATCCCCCAGAATGCTGTGCAGTTCTGGATTGGAGTTCAGTGAAATTGCTGGATATTCTGTCAGACAAATCTATTGATATTAATTTATTCTTCATCTCTAGGTTGCACTAGATTTTATTTAGACTGACGAGGGCCAAGCTTTTTACAGTTTTTTTTTTGTTCATCACTGTCTTTCCACTCGTGTTTCTTTGCGTTGCTCACATAAAAACCCAATTAAGTACTTTGGAGTTGTTTTTTGTACTGCAACCGTATAACAAAAGGTCATTGTGTATGAATACATTAGCAAGGCACTGCCTGATAGATTTTAACACTTGTCCAATGCAAATCTATTCTGTCTATGTTGGATTTAAAGGCAACTATGAGTAGGAGGCAGTGTCAAATGCCAGTGGTTGAATCTACTAGTGTTCAGCAGACCCAGCAGCAATTCACACAGTTAAGGTTTCCTCAGAACAAACCAGATGCAAGGAGCTTGTTTCCTGTAATGTTCACAGGACGGGTTAATTCTGGCCAAAGTGAAAAAGCCCATGGGCTAGACCTGTCAGCCTCCTACTGTAATGGAGTTGCTTTAGAGTTCGTGGTTAGAGTGATTGCCCCCCCACTTTCCTCCCTCTGACACCTGGGAACTCGCGTTAGCTCCATGAGTGAACACCTTAGCCTGACCTATAAAAGGGCTCCCTAAACAAACGCTGCAGTTCAGCTTTAAGGTGTTGGTGCAGGTGGAGATTAGGTTAGCAGAGACCCCGTCTCCAACGGGCTCCGTTACGTTTCCAGGTGCTGATTATGTATCTGTGGACCTCAGAAGATTATACCTGGAGGTTTTCTACGTACAAACGCCCAAGCATCCATCTTAGGATTCGATTTTCCCCCGGCCATATTAACCACATTTCTCCCTGTCAAACAGCTGCAGAGCCACTTACTGCCAAACACAGCGCAACATTTTTCCTCTTCCGCCAGGAGATCCTCGTTTTATCCGTTTCTTTAACTCGTTTTTGAATCACTTGTATTGCTTTTTTTTCTTTCTGCGTAACAACAGCCCCCCCTAAAATGCCACCGGGGGTTATTGTACAGCTGCTTAAACTAAGACGAGTTCCTCCTCTACAAGTCCTTTTGTCCTCCAGATCTTTCCACTCCCCCTCCCAGCTGACTTTGCCTCAATTACCGCCAACCGAGCAGCGGATTGTGGGAATTAGCTGTATAAGGCAGCGTTGCATGGAGCGGGGTGGGCTGTGACTGGACCTTCACTAATAGGTTTGTACAAGTCCACAGTCTCAGCAGTCACAGTGCAGGGCCTCTGGAACACAGACTGCCTCCTTGCCTGGCTCTGCATAATGTCGTCGCCAAACACCAAATTATGCGCTCAGACGCCTGGAGACGATTTGGATACTTCAACTTGAACTGATTAAAGTGCACTTGAGTATGTGAACTTGTAGTTTATTGATATTCTAAATAGGGGTTGTAAAATCTGGGATCTGTGGCTTAAAACTTTCAGGTTTTAGTTGGTTGGGAGTGGCTCAGAATAGAATAGAATAGAATAGAAATATCCCTTACCATAACACAATGGGGGAATTTCTGTGCAACAGTAACAAAGTGACAAGTAATCACTTTTTATTTACATTACCTTAGCATGATATATGTAAATCTCAACATTTATATAGGAGGCATTAATGGGAAGTCAGAGGCAGTGATTCTCTCCGAACCAACATTTTGCTCCAGAGAAACTACAATTAAACCTCAAGTTAGCCATACGCCGTGCATATGTAGCTTTACATTTTTCTGTAATCTTAAAATAAAAATTCTAATCTTTAAAGCACAATTTGAGTGGTAAATATGTATGTTACGGATATGTTTGCATGAATCAGGAAACATTTAATTTACAGACAAAAATGAGTAACAGCTGTTTTACCGTAAGAAATCACTGATTATTTTGATTACTTGCAACTACTAATGAGAAACGGGATTATACTGTGTTTTTAAAGGGATTCTTCAAAGCCATTTTTAAAATAGGAAAACGTTATTAACTACAACGTCGAGTAATTAATTGAATTTATCCTAGCTGATCAACATTAAAACGTCCACCACCTCATATGGCACATTGTCCTCTGGGTGTCCTAATCCAATCATGGATTTCCAGCACTCTACACAAAGCAGACGACAACCCAGGGCAAACCAAATGCTTCCTCTTTCCTAATCTCCTGCCATGTCTGAAAACCGCTACTGGCCGCCACATCATCTGCTTGTCCGTCCCTCCAGCCAGGCCAGAATCTGATGGTGTAATGTGACCCGCGGACCTCGGGAACAATTGATCCCCCCGCCCCAATTAACACCCCTGGCTAAGCAAACAATAGCGCACCCTGCTAGAGCCACCTGTGGTGAACGCAGATTGTTGCCAAAGCAATAACAATTAAGCCCGCCACATTACGCTGCCGGCGATTGTTATTAGCGAGAAGAACAGCCAAAGCGAGCACAGGTGAGACCCGAACACTGTCGGCTGAATTACAGCATCTGTGCCGCGCTTTCAGGGTGCAGCTCAACCACATAACCTACACCGAGGAGCGAGTGCAGAGGGAGAGAGGCTAAGCTCTGTTTATCAGAATGCTCAGGGTGTAGAAGCTTATTGAAGTGCCAGGCGCTCTTGAAAAATAATACCACCACCCCCATTGACCGCTCCCCTCAGCCCTCGTTCGGATTTCACTGGCTCCATGTCCTCCTCTGCCCATCCACACCAGAATCCAGCCGATGCTGGAATACAGCTCCAGGAATAAAGCGTTGGCTCGGACGTGGTAGAGGGGAGACATTTCTGCTGCCATCATATTTACCCGATCCTTACAACACACACCCACACACACACACACACACACAGTTCCCCTGTGGCCACTGAGGTGGAAACAGAACTGTTGATGAAATGAAATCGTTTCTCAAAGCTTCCTTCATTCCTCCCATTTCATCCCGTCTCTTTTTGACCGCTCCTTGTAACGCGGCGGCCCGATCTTTTAGGCCCAAAATATCACAAGCATCATCAAAACCATCCGCTCAGACTCACAGATGATAAATTGCATGCTGCACTTCAACCGTGGCGTGCGAGAGGCGGCCGATTAAAAGGAAACAATGAAGGCCCAACGTGCATCAAGAGGACGCGCTGCAGTTGTAGCTCTAGTTACTTCCTGAAACAATATCCTGTTCGATGAGCACTTTTAAGCTCAATTAACAGAACGCCATAATGTTCATCATCTTTAAGACACTTATGAGACGTGTTTAATTTTAACAGCATCCACTGGCAAAGGTTTCATGCCAAAAAACATTTACTGATAATCAGAGAATACAATCATAAAATCGTAACACTGCAGCAGAGTAGTGGGTAGGTAATAGGGGTGTAATGGTAGGCATAAATCACAATAAGGCACATTCCTCATTTCATGGTCATAGTTTACTACATTAGCAAAAACAAGCAAATGCAAAGCATCTTCGCACTGGCTTCAAAAAGAAAATGTGTTAACAAAGAGGGCAATTTCTTTTTGAGAACTAAACGATCCCTTGTGAGTTTGTTCCATCCTGCCTAAAACAACAAGGCAGTCAACCATTATCAACTCTTACAAAGTTGAGAAAAAAAAAAAATTGCCAAATTCCAAACTCTTAAAAAATATGTCTGTTTGGTTTTTATTTGGCATTTTATTGGCCATAATCTCATTTAAGCCTCTTGTGGTTTGACAAATGACATCCAAGTTTTATGAACCTCAACTCAGTAAAGAATCAATTCGTTCAGGTTTTATCAGACAAAGCATTTAGAATTCTAAAATTTGCAGTAATCCCAGAGCTCAAAATCTCCAAGAAAGACACCCGAGTGGCGAGGACTTTCTTTACTCTTTTGTAATTCGTAGTAGTAGTAAATTTAACATTGATTTTAGTGCACCTATATGGCTAAGTCGCATAAATAAACGATTTGGGAAAGTGCAGATTCAGCACGGGAACTTTTTCTGCACTGGTGTTTCAAAACTAATGTGCAGGATTACAAAAAAGGGTCATTCTTGCATTGGNTCCCAGTTTAGGAATTTAGCTTTGACTATTTAAATGCATTGAGGAAAAACAAAAAGCTAAATTAATGCCTTTATCTGCTGACTAATCAGGGTTTTTTTTTAAGTTGCAGATTTATAATCAGAACGTGGGAATAATAGAGGCATACGCCCGTACTGCAGCGTCAAAACATAAAGCATAAGAAGGAGGAGGACATCTAAAAAGTCCACTGCTGTGCTTCTCCATCTGTTCTGCATTCGCTTTTGACACATCCGCCACGTCGCCGCGCTAATGAATAGGTGCTGGATCAGCTGTCGGGTATCGATGAAGCCGCAGGGACCGACGCACGCGTTTCTGTCGAGATGGATGCGTCCGCGCAAACGCGTCGGAGTCGGGCTATAAATTCTTGCGGCTCAGCAAATCCCGAGTCGGACTCGGAAGCGGTGCCCTTCTGTCTGTTTTAGCCGAGGAACATTAACAGAAGGAGAAAGCCCATATCAGACACCATGAAATCATAATAAAGAGGTCCAAGCCTGCGATAAACGCATTTCAGTGGCATATAATGATTGATTCTGTCTGCCACAGGAACTTATTCCCTGCAGGCTTGGTGGCCCCCTTGACCAGCCATATTTTATTCATATAAATATAGATAGCTGTGCATCTTAGAGGCAAGCACACATGCCACATTCGCACCTGCAGATTCAATTTGGTTCTGACTTTGAGGGATATGCCACTGGCTCCCCTCACGCCTCCCCTCTTTCAACTCCTGGCTAGCAGCTATACATGAAACATTATGCAGATTTTTGTCAAGAGTAGGTCCGACTATGTTGGGGGAGAAATGAGTGTTGCAATGCTCACTATGCCTTTGACCTTATCAGCAGCCGCCTTAAGCTGGATACCTTGGCTTAATTTTAATGGATGCAGCACTATGCGAATTAGACGGGATGGGGGCGGACGGGTGGGGTGTTTGTGTGTGCAGAGCTCGGTTACTGTGTGCAGCACTGAGCATACACTAGGAGAATGAGTGAATTTTTTCCTCCCTTTTTTGCATGTAGTGTTGGCATCTTTTTGTCTGTACATTTGTACATCTGCCATGTCCTGTTAGCATCGAACCGGTGCAGCACGTTGCCACTTCTCCCTCGCTCAGCCGCCCGCCACCCCCTCCCCCAAGGGCGCGTCTTGTCCAGGGAGAGGGGCTGAAAAATCTGAGACGGGGTTCCTGTGGTTAATTTAGAACATCGATTTTTGCATTAACAGCCGACGTGCCGCTGATTCATGGCCGCACAAGCGCGGATGTAAAGGTTTCCATCAGTTCGCTCATGGAATGCACGGGAACTTAGACACATGCTGCAAGTTTCATTATGCACAGACACACGGAAGGCTCGCTTTAATGGACTCTCGCTTACCTTTGAGAAAGTATAATAGTAAATCAATGAGGTGAAGGGCAGCGGGAGGGACGGTAAAGCCGTCCACCCGATACCGGATTTACTGTGAATGTATAACGAGCCTGATAACACTACAGATTCTGGCCAGCTTAAGGCCATAAGGAGAATTTATTAAATAAAAAAATGTATGATTGTAACGTATACACTTAGTAACATCAAGCTGAAGGTCTTCCTCTCTCAGCCTCTGTGTTAAGCAGAAACTATAAAAAAAAAACATCTGCAAAAACCAACATAAAGAAATTCACAGTTATGTTATATAACTAAGTGATATACAGTACTTTAGGATGCTATTTGCCTCCTTACAGATTTATGGTGTTTTTACCTTTTGTCCCAAATTTATCAGTTTCAGATTCAGCGAAAGATGATCAGAATAATTACAATAAAATCTGGTTTTGATCCAAATAAACATGGCCTTATGTGAAAAAGCATTTACTCCTTAAACCAGGAGTCTGCATCAAGTGTCTCTTTAGGCTCTTCAAAATAACTTTGGCTAAAAATAAAGATTTAGCAGTTTTTTTATTTTTTATTTATTTATTTATCCCCCCCTCCACATATTTGCATTTAATTTCTGCAAATGAAAAGTACTTGTAATACTTTTGCTAATCTCTTTTTCTGGTCATTTGAAAAAAAATAAATAAATCCACAAATATCAAAATCCCTTAGAATAAATGTGTCCATCCTCTTATTTATAGGTTCTGGGAAATAAAATGGGAGAGCTCTTAAAAATTAAAATTTCTACACTGTAGATATTTATCACAAATTCCAAGTTGTCTTTTTTCAAAAGTTAATGCTGCATTTGTGGCTCTGAATAAGATCTATTGAGCTTCACTGGGGGCTTTTTTGTGCATGAAGGTTGCAGACCCCCACCCTAAAGCCATTTAATTGCTTGTGCCATTAATGGCAGCAACGATACACACCAAATGCTTTTACTGATTGGCAATACGTCTGTTACATCTCTGTGGGAGTAATTTTCAAATGCTTTTCACTGTGCAATAAAAAAACAAACAAAAAAAAAAAAACAGAATTTAAATTTGATGTGGTTCAAAAATGAACAGTATAATCAAATATCAAGAAATTAAATAAAAATTAGTTTTAGATTTTCTATTTCATCAGTACATTTGAACCATATTAGAAGTTCTTCATATTAAAATACTTGCAATTTCTATATTTTGCAAAATGCAGGTAGACTTTTTCCCCCATAACTGAACAGCTCCAGTCTGTAGCTCTATATTGTTTTGGAAGACATCCTCCCTTTGTGAAACACAGTGGACATTTAGCCAATGTAAAACAAAATAACAATAATTTGTTCAAACCTTAAAGTGTCCACTTCAAAACAAAAATGATAGAAAAAAATGGACGAAACAAAGAGATCCAGCTAGCTAACCCTTGGCTATTTTCTACAGCTTGTTTCAGAGGAGAAACGTCTATTTCAAATTTCTGTTGGCAAATGTACTGGAAAAGTGCCATTTACTTAAATATAAACATTTTTGTTAATCAGGGTAAGTTCTACAACTTGATTCAGAGAGAGTTCAAATGGTGCCTTGTTGTTTATGAGCGTTGTTAAGATGGAGTGGAACGTTAGGTGGACAGAATGGAGGATCGTCTAGCCATCTGAAGCTTTTGATTTGCCAGTTGAATCTGTGACCCAACCCTCAACTATGCTCATGAAGTATCAATTATGACAAAAAGAACAGAATCCAGAACAAAAGGAGCTGAAATTAGCTTAATTTGTTGGCTACCTGGACTCAGTCTAAGAAGAGTGCAGATTTTGTGCAGATGACAAGAATTTCTCCTTCAAAACTTTGGTTTTCTTAGCACATCCCAGCGAAGACCCAAAACTCACTGGAGGGACTTTACATCCCTTCTGGCCTGAGAATGCCTTGGGATCTGTCAAAACCAGGAAAATAACTCCAGCGTGGGGATTGGTTGAAATTCTCGCAAAAGAACGGATTCAGTCTTGCAGTGGTAACAAGCATTGTCGAGGGAATTAGGCCGACAGGAGTGTGCAGATCACAAGACAGAAACATGGATACGCAAGTACGAATGCAACGCCTGCATTCTCCATAGCTCATTGCCTGTGCAGGTCGTGATGCTAATGGCTAATAATGCTAATGTCGGGAGAAATTTTTTTTTAACCATCAGGGTTTAAATAGCAGAGACAAATGTGAGAAAGCTTAGGGGGGAAAAGAGCAGAGATCTAAAAGAAGGCATTACCATAAGAAAAGCCGAACGAGGGAGCAAAAAGGCAGAACAAGAGTCTGAAAAAGAGGTGGGGGGTGACTTGAAGAAAACCTTCCAAGGCTTATTACCAGTGGATCAAAATTCCCAGTGAAGCATCCCCACAGTACATCGGTTGGTCTCCTGAAAGGAGGAGGCAATTCTGTTGTGCCCCAGTTTCCACTTGCATCTGACCTTTATGTCTTCCACCCAGTTTTACCACAGCAATTGTAATGCCTTGGCAGATGCGATACTGCCTTGTTGCCACTTAAACAGTGCAGGCTTCATAATCAGCTCCCCCGAGGGCAGGTGTGCCGTTCCCCTCATCTGTGCCCGTTGTATCCCAAAGATCCGATGCGTTGTACCATAAAAGATTTTATTTTCACATGAGCGACAGGTCAACTCGCGACCATGTGCCGCATTGATGAGTAGCCAACCTGCAACACAGTAATCACCTCCATGTCGCCGCTTCAGTACACCTCATCCAAGTGCCGTGAAGCGAGGGAGAGGATTTATAACTCATTTCAATAAAGAGCACAAAACAAACAGTTCGGCCCGGCTGTTTGGCCGCCCAGATGACTCGAGTCGGGCTTTCCTGAGTTAGCACTGCAGAGTCACCAGGACCGCTGCTTCCTGCCCCCCTTAGCGAGCACACTCATTAATTTAAAGTGGTCATATCTCACTGGTCTCTAATCAAACTGTATTTGTGCCATTACTGTCCGCTGCAGCCCCAGTGTTAGCATAATGGAGGTGGCCTGGTGGGGATGCGAGCGAAGCGTTGCCAAGATGTGAATGGAAAAGCCTTTCACCTTGACAGCAGGGGTGAGCCTCTTAAAGGAAGCGCTGGCCAAGTAAGTGCGGCGCCTTCTCCAGATGGGAGCAAATTATCTGCAGGCTAAGAAATTATATTGTGAAAGTTATTAGAGGAATAACTTTGGAAAACAAATAGAAAAACAAGCATCAGGCCACAACACGTCAGCCTTGATGAGGGAAGAGCCCAGAGGTTTGACCTCTGACACATTATTTTAACTTAATCGTTAAAAAATATAATGATGAAACGATGGGCCTATGGACAGTTACATATTTCAATATGTTGCAGTTTACAAGTAGTGAGTTGGGCTAAATTTAAGGTTTTATTACATTACTGCAATAATGTTTGCATTTCTTTGAAAAAAAAAAAAAAAAGAGTAATGTTTCTCACTAATTTCAATTTATTTCCATGATTATGGCTTACAGCACATTGAAACCCAAAATGTGGTTTACTAAAAAGTACACCTATGTACAATATACACACTTAACTTGGAAAACAAGAAGTTTGATAGTTGTTTTGTGATTTGTCTGTGTGGTGGCGGCTCAGGAAGCTCCGACTCCAGCCACAGTCCACGCTGCGTCACAATACCCCAAATTGTTGAATGGATCAGCTTTAGAAAGTTGCTGTTATCTTAGTTGCTTTTGCAATTTTCCACCACAGTTTCTCCTTCCATTCAACTTTCCATTAATATGCCTGGATCCAGTACTCTTAACAACAAACTTCTTTAACAGTAATTTATTTTTTTTATTTTTCTTGTGCTGGGTGTGTAATACTTCTGCATTGAAGATTCATATTCTCATCTTGAGGAAAATACAGTATTTTAATTTTACATTTGCTTCGAGCCATAAACATCAATATTAACAGAAATAGAATGATATTAGAGGATATCGCTTTGTGTGCAATGAGTCTGAGTTTCAGGGGGATCTGCAAAGTCATGCTAGCTGTCTTAGCTTATTGCTAAAGGTTGCTTTCAATAGGTGCTACCTTAAAAATGGTGTTTTTATCAGAAGCATGTCCTAATCCAAGTGGGTAAATATTATTTTTGGTCACATTTTTTATTTCATTTTGCAATTTATACAGACATAAAAGACATAAAAATAGAAATATAATTCACACTGCCATCCACATCATCATGTGCTTTGCATTAGTAAATTTACTTGGGAATCTTCCCCCGACTTCTCCCATCATAGCTGCTTTCCTAAAGCCTTCATTCAGCCATGGTACAAAGCTCACTGACAACTTATGACTTTGCTTTGTGCTCCATTCAACTTGATGCCTTCAACATCCTTTAAACCATAAAAATGGTGAGACACTAAATTTTAGTGGTTCTAAACCTGTGGCGTATTACGGAACCAGCTCATGCCTACTTGTAACGCTGATGCAATGACCCTGTCATTACAAAGACTTAAACCCTTTGAGGGAAATTAGCTGGAGAATTGATCTGACAAGTGCATTTTGCTTCACTTATTTCTTGCTCCTGGCAAAAAATATATCACAGCACAGCTGCTGCAGAGAAAGGTTTCATGCTTTGCTGATTTGGAGAGTATTGATTACGATAAAAATATATAAATCATCCTGCCCGTGAAGAATTTGTGATCCATTTACAAACCCAACAATGGTTCTGAGCGGCAACGGGCAGAATTCACAATCGGTTTCACTTTTGTCAGTTATTTCATTTGGTTATACATCGGAAAAAGGTACATGTTAAACATAATTCTTCTTTATTTTAATATTTGTTCTTCAAATGGTGCACAAGACAAACAAGAACCGAAAAAGAAAGCTCCTGCAGGCCATCAGTCCTGCATCTACCAGGTGAATTCAGCAATCAGCCAAAGCATTATAGCCTGACAGCTCAAGTGAATAGCATTGATCATCTTGTTACAGTGCACTGTTCTGCTGGGAAACCCTGTCTCTTTGACACATACCAGCCACTAAAAAGATACAAACCTAGAAAAACTTCTCGGTGCCCGTCCCCCCGCGAGGCAGCGACATTCCCTGAAAGCTTCGACGATCGCTACAGCAACGGCACGACGAGGCAGCCCAAGGCAGCGCCCTGGCTTCAAGACTCCCCAGACCCCAATGTGATTGAGCGGTCACAGAACGTGGTCCCAGCACGCAGCGCTCAGCTCAATTTCCCTGTTCCGGACACGGCGAGACACCACCGGAGGCGCCTCCCTTACGCCCGGATGGGCAAGAGCTGTTTGCGCGGCGTGAGGGACCCTGCTCAGTATTACACTGGCTTTGTAGTTCTAGCAGATAGCTGCATGTTGGAGCGTTTGGCTCGTGAATATTTAGAATTTTGTTGAATAGTGTGTAGGCGTAGTCGTTGTGCCTTGCGACAGAATTCATTCCCCTTGAACTTTACCATATTTAACTTTATTACATTTTGTAGTTGGACAATACAGCTGAAAACGTATAGCATTTCATATTAGTTGATATTGACAATTACTGACTAGTTGTTTTATCCACAGTATTCCTTCCACGCTGCTGTTTTTTTATTTTTATTTTTAAGCATTCATCAGGCATGATGTCAAAACCTGAAACTGCTGCTGTGCAAGTTCCTCAACAGGTTGTTGCTAGGTAACCAAAGAGCGAGTGAGTCAGTTGATGCCACCAGCCTTGCTTAGCTGCCCGTGAGAAGTTGAGTGGCTAAAATTTTCCCACTGCCTACATCCCCCAGAATGCTGTGCAGTTCTGGATTGGAGTTCAGTGAAATTGCTGGATATTCTGTCAGACAAATCTATTGATATTAATTTATTCTTCATCTCTAGGTTGCACTAGATTTTATTTAGACTGACGAGGGCCAAGCTTTTTACAGTTTTTTTTTTGTTCATCACTGTCTTTCCACTCGTGTTTCTTTGCGTTGCTCACATAAAAACCCAATTAAGTACTTTGGAGTTGTTTTTTGTACTGCAACCGTATAACAAAAGGTCATTGTGTATGAATACATTAGCAAGGCACTGCCTGATAGATTTTAACACTTGTCCAATGCAAATCTATTCTGTCTATGTTGGATTTAAAGGCAACTATGAGTAGGAGGCAGTGTCAAATGCCAGTGGTTGAATCTACTAGTGTTCAGCAGACCCAGCAGCAATTCACACAGTTAAGGTTTCCTCAGAACAAACCAGATGCAAGGAGCTTGTTTCCTGTAATGTTCACAGGACGGGTTAATTCTGGCCAAAGTGAAAAAGCCCATGGGCTAGACCTGTCAGCCTCCTACTGTAATGGAGTTGCTTTAGAGTTCGTGGTTAGAGTGATTGCCCCCCCACTTTCCTCCCTCTGACACCTGGGAACTCGCGTTAGCTCCATGAGTGAACACCTTAGCCTGACCTATAAAAGGGCTCCCTAAACAAACGCTGCAGTTCAGCTTTAAGGTGTTGGTGCAGGTGGAGATTAGGTTAGCAGAGACCCCGTCTCCAACGGGCTCCGTTACGTTTCCAGGTGCTGATTATGTATCTGTGGACCTCAGAAGATTATACCTGGAGGTTTTCTACGTACAAACGCCCAAGCATCCATCTTAGGATTCGATTTTCCCCCGGCCATATTAACCACATTTCTCCCTGTCAAACAGCTGCAGAGCCACTTACTGCCAAACACAGCGCAACATTTTTCCTCTTCCGCCAGGAGATCCTCGTTTTATCCGTTTCTTTAACTCGTTTTTGAATCACTTGTATTGCTTTTTTTTCTTTCTGCGTAACAACAGCCCCCCCTAAAATGCCACCGGGGGTTATTGTACAGCTGCTTAAACTAAGACGAGTTCCTCCTCTACAAGTCCTTTTGTCCTCCAGATCTTTCCACTCCCCCTCCCAGCTGACTTTGCCTCAATTACCGCCAACCGAGCAGCGGATTGTGGGAATTAGCTGTATAAGGCAGCGTTGCATGGAGCGGGGTGGGCTGTGACTGGACCTTCACTAATAGGTTTGTACAAGTCCACAGTCTCAGCAGTCACAGTGCAGGGCCTCTGGAACACAGACTGCCTCCTTGCCTGGCTCTGCATAATGTCGTCGCCAAACACCAAATTATGCGCTCAGACGCCTGGAGACGATTTGGATACTTCAACTTGAACTGATTAAAGTGCACTTGAGTATGTGAACTTGTAGTTTATTGATATTCTAAATAGGGGTTGTAAAATCTGGGATCTGTGGCTTAAAACTTTCAGGTTTTAGTTGGTTGGGAGTGGCTCAGAATAGAATAGAATAGAATAGAAATATCCCTTACCATAACACAATGGGGGAATTTCTGTGCAACAGTAACAAAGTGACAAGTAATCACTTTTTATTTACATTACCTTAGCATGATATATGTAAATCTCAACATTTATATAGGAGGCATTAATGGGAAGTCAGAGGCAGTGATTCTCTCCGAACCAACATTTTGCTCCAGAGAAACTACAATTAAACCTCAAGTTAGCCATACGCCGTGCATATGTAGCTTTACATTTTTCTGTAATCTTAAAATAAAAATTCTAATCTTTAAAGCACAATTTGAGTGGTAAATATGTATGTTACGGATATGTTTGCATGAATCAGGAAACATTTAATTTACAGACAAAAATGAGTAACAGCTGTTTTACCGTAAGAAATCACTGATTATTTTGATTACTTGCAACTACTAATGAGAAACGGGATTATACTGTGTTTTTAAAGGGATTCTTCAAAGCCATTTTTAAAATAGGAAAACGTTATTAACTACAACGTCGAGTAATTAATTGAATTTATCCTAGCTGATCAACATTAAAACGTCCACCACCTCATATGGCACATTGTCCTCTGGGTGTCCTAATCCAATCATGGATTTCCAGCACTCTACACAAAGCAGACGACAACCCAGGGCAAACCAAATGCTTCCTCTTTCCTAATCTCCTGCCATGTCTGAAAACCGCTACTGGCCGCCACATCATCTGCTTGTCCGTCCCTCCAGCCAGGCCAGAATCTGATGGTGTAATGTGACCCGCGGACCTCGGGAACAATTGATCCCCCCGCCCCAATTAACACCCCTGGCTAAGCAAACAATAGCGCACCCTGCTAGAGCCACCTGTGGTGAACGCAGATTGTTGCCAAAGCAATAACAATTAAGCCCGCCACATTACGCTGCCGGCGATTGTTATTAGCGAGAAGAACAGCCAAAGCGAGCACAGGTGAGACCCGAACACTGTCGGCTGAATTACAGCATCTGTGCCGCGCTTTCAGGGTGCAGCTCAACCGCATAACCTACACCGAGGAGCGAGTGCAGAGGGAGAGAGGCTAAGCTCTGTTTATCAGAATGCTCAGGGTGTAGAAGCTTATTGAAGTGCCAGGCGCTCTTGAAAAATAATACCACCACCCCCATTGACCGCTCCCCTCAGCCCTCGTTCGGATTTCACTGGCTCCATGTCCTCCTCTGCCCATCCACACCAGAATCCAGCCGATGCTGGAATACAGCTCCAGGAATAAAGCGTTGGCTCGGACGTGGTAGAGGGGAGACATTTCTGCTGCCATCATATTTACCCGATCCTTACAACACACACCCACACACACACACACACACACAGTTCCCCTGTGGCCACTGAGGTGGAAACAGAACTGTTGATGAAATGAAATCGTTTCTCAAAGCTTCCTTCATTCCTCCCATTTCATCCCGTCTCTTTTTGACCGCTCCTTGTAACGCGGCGGCCCGATCTTTTAGGCCCAAAATATCACAAGCATCATCAAAACCATCCGCTCAGACTCACAGATGATAAATTGCATGCTGCACTTCAACCGTGGCGTGCGAGAGGCGGCCGATTAAAAGGAAACAATGAAGGCCCAACGTGCATCAAGAGGACGCGCTGCAGTTGTAGCTCTAGTTACTTCCTGAAACAATATCCTGTTCGATGAGCACTTTTAAGCTCAATTAACAGAACGCCATAATGTTCATCATCTTTAAGACACTTATGAGACGCGTTTAATTTTAACAGCATCCACTGGCAAAGGTTTCATGCCAAAAAACATTTACTGATAATCAGAGAATACAATCATAAAATCGTAACGCTGCAGCAGAGTAGTGGGTAGGTAATAGGGGTGTAATGGTAGGCATAAATCACAATAAGGCACATTCCTCATTTCATGGTCATAGTTTACTACATTAGCAAAAACAAGCAAATGCAAAGCATCTTCGCACTGGCTTCAAAAAGAAAAGGCGTTAACAAAGAGGGCAATTTCTTTTTGAGAACTAAACGATCCCTTGTGAGTTTGTTCCATCCTGCCTAAAACAACAAGGCAGTCAACCATTATCAACTCTTACAAAGTTGAGAAAAAAAAAAAATTGCCAAATTCCAAACTCTTAAAAAATATGTCTGTTTGGTTTTTATTTGGCATTTTATTGGCCATAATCTCATTTAAGCCTCTTGTGGTTTGACAAATGACATCCAAGTTTTATGAACCTCAACTCAGTAAAGAATCAATTCGTTCAGGTTTTATCAGACAAAGCATTTAGAATTCTAAAATTTGCAGTAATCCCAGAGCTCAAAATCTCCAAGAAAGACACCCGAGTGGCGAGGACTTTCTTTACTCTTTTGTAATTCGTAGTAGTAGTAAATTTAACATTGATTTTAGTGCACCTATATGGCTAAGTCGCATAAATAAACGATTTGGGAAAGTGCAGATTCAGCACGGGAACTTTTTCTGCACTGGTGTTTCAAAACTAATGTGCAGGATTACAAAAAAGGGTCATTCTTGCATTGGATTGGTGTGGCGGGCTTTGGAGATCTTAATCCATTTTAATTATTTTTTGGCGTACTGGGACCAGTAAATGAAAGGTTTATAACCCTAATAGGAAAAGCTCTTTGTGTCATGTATTGTGAGTACTTTTGCATTCATAGTAGTCAATATGTTAAAACTGCAGATGCCAGGTTAGCTGGAATAAATAAGTAGCCAACTGGCATCCGTGGTATGTATTTTAAGATAGAAACACTAATACTAATACTACTAATAAAACAAGTAAGACATTGCAAGAAACAAACATGTTAAAAAAACTTGAGAAATATTTTCTTTTACATGTCAGATGAACAAAATCTTGGACTTTATGGCTCGGTTTTATTACATGTGGTATAAAAGGTCCAATGACTGGTATTCTGTTAAAACCACTCAACTGTTTTCATATAAACTCCTGCGTAGCAAGTCTACGATCCCCTCACAAGCAATCTTCCAGTAGAGACAGCTTGAAAGGAAAAAGTAAATACTCAGTTTTCTTCTCATTAATTCTCTGCAATGATAACTAGTCATAGAAATTTATCTAAAAATGTAAACATTTTCAAAAACATTTGGTGAATAAATGCCTATGTGTAAATAGAAAAATACCAATTTCTATAAAAGTTGCATCATTACAGTAATGCTCATGTTTTTTTTTTGTAAAACTAACATACAAATTATCCACAGTTTGATTTTGTTAAAAACAAAAAAAAAAGTACCTTATTTTAGAATGGCAAGAATGGCTTCATTTCTTGAACTAATTTGCTACAATTATTATATAAAATCAGACCATTTCATCATCAGCAGCAGCTAGTGTTGTTTCTGGTTAAAATTTTTCGACCTTTTTCTCCACTTTGTGGAAAATATTTCAAAAACAGTATTGGTTTCAAAGAAAACTTTTTAATTTAGAAGAAAAAGTCGTTGAGGAACTTGGAATATTTTTAGTCTTTTGGCAGTTTTTGATGCATCTTTTGAGCCAATTTTAATAATCCAGTTTACATAATATTTTTAATGTACCAATCTCATTAACTTCTTGGCAACAAAAAAGTCCTTTGTACCAAAAAATTAAAATTAAACAAAACTGGTTTAAACGGTGTAATTTAAAATCCTTTTGTTTAAAAATGTTTCTCTAGTTTTCTGCTTTTGTCATCACAGAACTGATTTTCAATGCATGAATTTAGAGGACAAAGCTCGCTCCAAGGTGTAGGGTTTCCCACATGCCACTGACCTGTAACATGAAGGCATGGCGGCTTGCATTTTTCTTTACATGTGTCCCAGCTCCCACACAGCTGATTGAAAGGGCTTAATTGTCTCCTGGGAAGGTCATGCGTTTCTGTAGAGGGCTGCTAATGAATCATTCATTTGATTCAGGTGTGTCAAACATGAGAAGTGATGCTGCTTTCTATTGCTCTTAATGAAGGCTAAGCTTTGACTAAGAAATACAAATTTCCCGCAGCCCCAGTAATACAAGGTTGAATTCTTTTTTGATTTAGCATTGAATTTGACACCTAGGGACAGTCTTGTGTGTTTTGTCTAGTCATTGTTTTAATACCAGGAGTTAATTACAGCCTGAAAACGGTATTTCCTTCTTATACTTCAATGCCAATGTATGTAGATTGTAGAAAGGTACTTAAGAGATGTCTAGCACTTTTGGGTTCTCTACTTGAACACATTTTAATTTAAAATTACAAACTTTCTCAGGTTACATGTTGTTTGGGGATGTTTTGTATTCTTTCTGAACATCTCAATATATTACTCTCAAACTTCTTTTTTAGTGATTGGCTCCATCTGTAACCTCAAACTGGCTCAATATTGTAATGTAGGACCATATTACAGGTGTACCAGTATTTGCTTAAAATGCAAATCTGACTTCAGATCCAGCTAAGCATAGATTTCAAGTTTTCTAGAAAATAAAATGAATTAAACCACCGCCAGTGTTTGATTTTGGCAAAAATCAAAAATACTGATGGGTTAAGTTATGACATGGAAAATCAAAACATAAGACATTTCACATCAATATAAATTAATGCAGAGTCCTTTGTTGAGCATTATTAGATTTGTGGCCTCTTATATTTAACCTCTAGTTGTACTGCAGGGACAGTTGTTTCTCAACAACAAAAGATTAATCAGGCTTGAAAATATAATAAAAGGAATAACAATGATTATTCCCCACCCCAGTTATTATATTCTATGCCATAAATTAAATGAACAGAAGCCTCCAAAAAGTTTGGACAATGATATTCACAGGAAGCGAATGCAGCCGAGAGGCCGTTCCTACTCTCATTGCTCTGTGGATGTATGATGAGAAGAATAATTCTTTTACTTCTCGTTCAGTTACTATTTCTCATAAAATACACTACTAAAATCAGTAGAATATAGATTACAGTCTTTTGGTAGTCCAGTAAAAGTTGAACAGTTACAACCATACCATATTTGGCTGGATAAATCATCTCATATCTTTTGGTATTCAATATTCATGGTTTCATTTTGCATGTAAATTGCGACTCTGTCTTTATTGCTTGCTATTCTTCAATAACATTTGCCCACCAATGCACCGTGTGACTTTCACATATATTTAGAGAACAGCATGAACATTTTAACTTTTAAGCCTGCTATTTCTGTGTCCTCTATCAAACAGGTGCAAACTGGATCTGGGTCAAAAGCTTTGTTTGCCTTTACCACCGACCCATCTCATCATGTTTGTGATTGGATGCCCATTTACTTGTTGCTATAGCGACTGGCATATTTCAGTGCAGCTTCCCTTAAAGGCCTGGTGGTTAAGCCCTCGGATGTTTGCCATTTAAGAATCTTAATGAGCTTTCTCTTTAACTAATATTAGGCTCACACCCCCTCCCCCTCCGGACGTCAAGACCGAATGGCATACCGTAAGGGCACATGCGGTACATCTCAGAAATTAAGCCTAGAAGGTCAAGCAGATATGAATCCATTGTTCTAAGTCTTGAAGGGAGCATGTATAAATGTCAACATGCATCAGTGTGCCTATAACAAATGTCAATATGCCCAAATCCCTCTCTCATGACATTCCTTGACCACCTCCATTGTTGTGCAATACTAAAAGCTCTTCTTCTCTCTGTCTTGTTTGTTTTCTGCAGGTAGGAATGGACTGGGCTGTGGAATCTCAAAGCTACTGAAGACAATCAAAGAGGGCATTTATCTTTAAGTAATACTAACATATAGAGTAAGATCTATCCTTTTTTTTCCCTTTTTATCCCCATCTCCTACTTTTTTGTTAGTATTGCAAGTTTGGCTCCAAACCCTTAAACTGGAAGCTATATTGAATTATTGGCCATTACATTCAAGGACACCCATACAGCAGGACATAATCCCCCCGCCCCCCGAGGGAACCCAGTGGTGGTGGTGGGTTTGGTGAGGGGGCTGAGTCAGTCGCCTCTGCAACAGCAGCAGCAAATGAGTTGTTGTTCATGAAGGCAACAACTGAAAACCCTTTATCTAAGAAGACCAACTTCTGTTGGAGGGGAAAAAGGTTCAACATGAAGGACATGTCATTTGTTGATTGCCTCTTCATTGGGTTGGCTATGGCGTCTCTTGCCGTAGCCACTGAGGTGGGACCCGATTGCCCGAAGCTTTGTGTGTGTGAAATTAGACCCTGGTTTTCTCCTACTTCAGTGTACATGGAGGTGCAGACGGTGGACTGTAATGACGTGGGACTCTTTAGACTGCCAGAAAGATTACCAGTGGGCACACAAGTTCTATTACTGCAAACAAACAACGTTGCCAAGATTGTCAAACCTTTGGATTACTTGGCTAATATCACAGAGATAGACCTATCACAAAACAACCTATCTTCTATCAGTGACATCCATTTGGGAAATCTTTCTCAGCTGGCGTCCCTTCATCTGGAGGAGAACTGGATAGAGGAGTTACCTGAGCGATGCCTGTCCGACTTGGTTAACCTGCAGGAGCTCTACCTGAATCACAATCTCATCTCTTCTATTTCCACAATGGCTTTTCAGGGTCTAAGTAACCTGGTGCGTCTTCATCTCAACTCTAACAAGCTGAAGGTTATCAAGAGAGAATGGTTCGAACCCATGCCGAATCTGGAGATCCTAATGATTGGTGAGAACCCGGTTCTCTCCATTTACGACCTGAACTTCAAACCTCTAGGAAACCTCCGCAGTCTTGTTCTTACCAGAATGAACCTGTCTCAGCTACCCGACAATGCACTCACAGGCCTTGATAACTTGGAGAGCATTTCATTCTATGATAATATTTTTCCAGAAGTCCCTCATTCAGCCCTGAAAAATGTTAAAAATCTAAAATTTTTGGATCTAAATAAAAACCCAATATCCCGGATACAAAGAGGAGACTTTGTCGATATGCTGCATCTGAAAGAACTCGGGATTAACAGCATGCCAGAGCTAATTTCCATAGACAGCTTTGCTCTTAATAACCTCCCTGAGTTAACCAAAATCGAAGCCACCAACAATCCTAAACTCTCCTACATCCACCCCAATGCTTTCTACAAACTACCACGACTGGAGACCCTCATGCTAAACGGCAATGCTCTCAGCGCCCTCCACAGGATAACCGTTGAGTCTCTTCCGAATCTCAGAGAAGTCAGCATGCACAGCAACCCTATCCGCTGTGACTGTGTAGTTCGCTGGATGAACATGAACAAAACCAACATTCGCTTCATGGAGCCCGATTCATTGTACTGCGTAGAACCTCCAGAGTACGAGGGTCAACATGTTCGACAGGTGCACTTCAGGGAGATGATGGAAATCTGCCTGCCGCTAATATCCCCTGAAAGTATGCCGGGACACATAAAGGCAGGCAAAGGGAGCTCTGTGTCACTCCACTGTCGGGCATTTGCTGAACCGGAGCCAGATATTTACTGGATTACCCCGTCTGGTACCAGGATCCTGCCGAATTCCATGTCTAACAAATTCTATATGCATCCAGAAGGAACATTCGACATCTACGATGTATCCGAAAATGAAGCAGGTGTTTACACCTGTGTCGCGCACAATCTGGTTGGAGCTGACCTCAAATCTGTTTTGGTAGAGGTGAATGGATATTTTCCTCAACTTGCAAGTGGATCCCTGAATGTTGTGATTAAATCAGTGGGGACAAACTTCATCCTTGTTTCCTGGAAAGGTCATCCTGGCTCTTTGGCCCCCAGTATTAAATGGTACACACTATCTGATCTGAATCATCCCACAACAGCGTTTAGCACCAGGGTTCCTTCGGACATCCAGCTTTACAACCTCTCTCATCTCCACCCTGCCACCCAGTACAAAGTTTGTGTGGATATCCGCAGCATCCACTACGACCATGACACCAAATGCATCAATGTCACCACTAAGGGATTAGAGCTGGCAGCCAAGGACACAGCAAAATGGGATGCGGCACTAATCACTGTCTTTGGAGTGCTCTTGGCAGTGGTTTCATTGGCATGTCTGTTTTTTTATGCGTCTCTGAGGAACCGCTACTTTTATGGGAATATAAGGAGATACGACTCCAAGGCATTGCTTACACCAGTGGAAGCTACTGGGCTGCACTCTTCTTTCTTTACAAAGCTTTGGGATTCGGGTAAGGGTGTGCCGAGCGGAGTGGAAGTTAAAGCCACAGTCATAAATGTATCTGATAATGCCTTTTAAAAAGTCCAGCTGTGGATGGCGTCTCGTACTAACTACAGATAATGGACAATGCCATAAGCAGGGGTAGGCGAACTTATGCTTTCAAAAGCATACCTGTGGCTAAAAACCCCAGCTCAAACACACTGGCAAAATTTATAATTATAAATGGGATGAAACACTTAACAGGACTAAATGGCATCCCGCCCGACGCGGTGGCTTTGTGAACCTTACACGGAACCAAGCCGTCGTCAACGGGAAAGGGTCTCTACTGCAAAAACACCAACTCGAGCTCAAATTCACCCAGAAACGCAGGCAGAGAAAAGGAAGCCGAGACGAAGACGGTGGCCAACTCTCTTGTAATTGACTGTTAAATGTGTTCAGAGTCGTGGAACTGTCCGTGTGGTCCCAAGCAATACCGTCTGTGCTTTGTCAAACATCCATAGACGAGTTAGAGAAACAGTAATAACACCTGTCTATTATGGGAAAGGAGATTTAGTAGAGTAGACGAATACCAGTGACTATGGTGTAAGCCTTTTGATGAACTATACCCCATTTTTCTATTTAAAAGATGGATTCTTGTTTTTTTTTTCTTGAAAATATTGTTATATATTCTATTATGTTGATGTAATGACAAATCCTCTGTATGTGAAAAGTTTAAATGGGTTTTAAATTAAGGAGAGGAGCAAACTACTTTTGATTACAGCTTCACATTAAGCTTAATGAAATTCAGCTATGAAATGAGTGTCTAGAGAGAAGATTTGCCAAATGGCTGTTTATGCTTTGTAGTTCTCATTACGACGATGACTGGGAGACAATGCGGATACATTCAACTAAAACTAATATGAGAGGTTGATTAAAACTGAAGTGAGTGATGCGCTGTCTCTTGAAGGAGTGGTTTGCTAAATCCTGGTAAGTGCCTACAACAAGAACTACATGAAGAAAGGAGGAAGAGGAACTGAGGAAATCTGTCAACCACAGCAAAACATGATCATGCCATCATTGCAGAATCAGAAACTATACTCCCAGTATGTTTAGTGGAAATACTTTCTCAGTATTTTTAGCATACATATTTTAAGAAAGCATTTTGTTATTGCTTTGGGTGTAAAGTCAAAAAGCCATTTTTATATTAACTGTATTATATGTGATCAATGGGCACAACAAACTAATCGAGAAAAGCGCTAAGAAAAAATAATAAATGTCATTGTTTCTTTTACAAACAGTTGTCTTTGTCTTTTCGTGTCTAATTATCAGTGGGAACTGGAATAGTGTAAAGCATGTCGTGTCTTCATTTGTAACTTATTACAGTTTAGTATGCAGAAGAAAATATGAAAATAAGCCATGCTATGTCAATTTTCTGACTTGTAAGAAAGTGGTCAGCCCTCATGATCTGTAGGCACCATCCTCCTGGTGAACTTGTAAAGATAAAGGAGGTACATGAAATGGATGGAAGTGGCTAATTTAGAATAGACATTAGAGGGCGTTAGTAATGACATCATGAGTAGGGCAAGGGTGTTAAACGCAGCTTCTTTAACGCCCAACAGTTAAAACAGACAGTGAAGGTCAGTAGACCAAGAAGGTGGCTTATCGACATACTGGGAAGCAATAACAGAACTTGAAGGTGGAGTTTGATAGCCTAATTGCTTGTTTCCTTCAGCTGTACAGCATATGGGGCTGTAGGGATGGCCACCGGCTCTGCAACGGACGCACACTTGGAAGTTTCATCCGAGCAAAATCACCCAGAGGGAGAACAATTGTGCCAAGCTGACATTGTGCCTTACTAAAAATGGGATTGGGAGACAATTGCAGATGACCTCAGATTGTATGTCACAAAGCCACACTGTATGAACCTCCAATTACTTTGAAGTCCTGTCGAGGCTTTCGAAGTACGAACTCTACCCTCCCAGTCAACTCTATTGGCAGCAAAACATTTCGTCCTCTGTTGCTGTCAACTAGGTTCAGCTAGTGCTTATCACAGACATCTGCTCATGAGACTAGATTTTTGTGACAAAATAAAATTTGTCAGTGAGGGTCCAAACAACTCATGTTCATGGATGTGGGCTTTGCAGCAAGACCCTCACCTTGACCGCCAGACGCCTCTTTTGTCTTGTAACTTTTGTGTTACTGTGTTGATTGACTGTTTAAGTTTAGGGAACTGCTTATAACAGGGTTTGCTGAGTTTGTGGTGCCACCATTTATGTTTTTTGTGCCTATTTTAGACTTGGAAACGTATACATATCTATTACAAGCTCACATTTTAACAAAAAATGATGGCTTTAATTGACCACTCCTTCTGAGAACTCAACTAGGTGTTATTTTTGTGTGTGTACCCGTGAGCGTATATTGATAACGACCAACAACCAGAAACTACAGGTCCAAGGACTTGAACTGGATGGTCACACTATAACCTTCACAGGAAACAGAAAACACTGCAACAGAGGACCAGAAGTCATTAGTTGCCTCATTAAGTACATGTCCGTCCTTCTAGCTGGTCTGAATATAGACACTGTGCTACAGCTACAACCGTTGTTCATGTTTAGAAAGGGACACTGTGTCCTGTTGACAGAATTGGAATGAGCAAAGCCTGAGCTTTAGGACTCACTTTTTATTTGTCTCGCTGAATTATCCAGCACACAGAACATTTCACATGAGAAAGCAAAGCATGATGAATGGCTGTCAGAGGCAGAGTGACACTGTGGATTTATCAAACAGGACCTAACACTCATACATCAGACCAGCCTTCAGCACCGCGGACTCAAGGCTTTTAGAGCCAAGCCATCTGTCAAAGACAAAGGGAGTTAAAATATGACATACTGTGGTTCTCAGGTAACGCTCAGGTCAGAGTCAATCCGACTGCTCTGCAAACAGATGTACAAAACCATATGCACAGAGTGTAATAAGGCTGAGACCAAAACTTCCATGAATATGATCAGGTTTTCATGGGGCAAAAACAAAGTAATTCAAAAGTGAAGGAAGTCAAAGAGAAAAAAAACACACACCCACTCAAATGGATTATTGAAAGTTAATGTATTTTAGTGACTCAGGTCACTAAGTGAAACACTTTATCCACATATTTTACACAAAGCCTGATGATTTTAAGCCTTTAAAACATTTAAATTCAGAAAAGTGACTGTGTTAATGAAAAGCATGTCTGCTTAAACAATTTTTATTCTCAAAAGGTACATTAATCTAACAAGCATTCCTCATTGGAACACATTCTAGTTAATTGAACATGAGCGTATTCAATTGCTTCCAAAATCATCTGACAATTATGAACTTTCCAAGACATGGCCATTCATCTAAACAGAGACAGAGCATTTATTAGAGAAACAGTTGGTAACTCTACAGGAGCTGCAGAGAACCACTACTCATGTCACAGAGTTGGAGTGCGCTCCAGAAACTGGATGTTTTGGAAGAAATGACAAGACGTATTGAAAGAAATTCAAAAGTTGTCCAATTTCAAGCTTAAAACAAGCCATGTGGATTTAGTCAGCAAAAAAGTGCCATGGAAGAATTGGAGAAGGCCAAGATTGTTTTGAAAGTAGCAAGTGGAGGTGGTAAAAACAAGCTGCTGGAGTGTTTTTGTTTTGCAGGGACATTGGTGAAAGTTGATCAAATGTACTAAATATAGTGCAATGCTGAAACAATATGTCAGCAAGGGAGTTAAGTATTGATTCAGCTGGGCTGCATGTAAATCACCGGCACACTTTCTGTATTTGCAACATGTTAAAAACCACATATTTTCCTTTCGCTTTGCAATGATTCACTCACTGATGTATGACAAATACTTTGAAATTTTGCCGTTATTACGTGACGAATGTGATGAACGGCAGAACGGTACAAACAGGCTCTTAGGGAACATTCAAAATTGCTCATTTTTGTGTCGCAGAAACTCAAGAGAAAAAAAGAACTACATTAAATCATCTCAACAACTAAAACTACAGAAGTGTTGCAGCTTCAGATCCCCTCACTGCACGCTCAGAGGAACACAACATGACAGCCAGCAAGGCCACGAAATGACTTCATCAGCCCACATGTTTGTTGTGATTAAAGGAGCTCGTGCACACTTGCCATATTTTTCCTTTTATTATTATTATTATTTTCTTCACAACTGGTGATTTGATTACATACATGACTGAATAAGCCGAGTGTTGTCTCGTTTCTCATCTCCCTCGCTGTCTGTCCCATTCGCACATATTTCCGTGATCTCTTTGTTTTCTCTCACTGCCGCCTGCAGCTGTTTATACTCCTCCTCCACTGACAGCCATTTTACTTTGACAGATAGGTTGGCTTCTTTTGTTTGAATTCTTGCATTCACACCATCTTATATTAGAAGAAGAAGAAGAAAAAAATACCTTTGGGGATTAAAGTTAAATCCCTGCCTGAAAAGGACCGCGGAACTGTTGTGATTTAATCCGCTCCGAGGAAGCAAAAATTATGTTTCTCACTGAATCTTCAAATATTTAACCCACCTGATTCTGTTTAAAAGAAGCCATCTGCTGAGAGGCAGATATCGGAGCTCACTCTGAGGCTTTAGAGACGAACGTTCCTGCTCCTGCTGGTGGTGAATTAATTTTAATTTTGCAGGGATCGTTGCGAGGCAGGCTGAGATTTCATGGTGAAGTTCACAGAAAAAGGAGGCGCGGGTTTAGGGTAGATTCATTTATGTTAAAAGTTCAATGACCACCATATAGATTCGATTCAATTGTATATTCTGGCATTTTTGACTTTATTCATTTCATGACATCAACTCATTTTCACTTCTGCTTTTGCCCTGGAAAAACATATCGCTGCCATGTTTTACATGTTATCAAAAGTAAACTTCTGCCTTTATTGTTCACGCTACTAATTAGTTTAAGAAGGAAGTAAATATTTATTAAATTATTTAAATTTAATCAAACGTCTTAGTCATTAATGTAATGTTCCAAATTGGGTAAATCTTGAGAAAATGTGCTATTTTACTTTGTTAACCAATTCAAACTAAATATTTTTGATTAAACTCAATAGAAACAGACTAAGGAACTGTTTATGTAGAATTAATTAGGTTAGGCTTGATCAAACTAAATTAGCTCTTCCAAATGTTGGGTTTAAAGGAATTACAAAATTAAAAAGCAATTACTTAATTTAGTGACGTCAGGAGTTTATCACCAGATTTGCTATGGTCATAGTGCTTTGTCGTTGTTGTCCGTCACTCCACAAGTAGTAAAGATGTTCAAAATGTTGGGGTTTTTGCTAATAAGCTCAGAGGCAGAGGCCTTTGTTGATATTGGTCCCTCTGTAATAATATTTTTTCTGCTAAGTATTCAAAATGCTGACAGAAAAAGTATTTGAATCTAATGATTCTCACAGTTAGCCTTATGAGATCATTATTATCCGACTCCATCACAAAACGGGGCACAACTCAAAAGCTACTTCCTCTCGTCCTTCAAGTCTGGCTGAGTCTCATACAGAGACACAACACATGCTCAAAAACTCACTGTTTCATAATGCTACCTTCAGGCTACGTCACCAGACGAGCTCATGGAAAAACAGCAACCGATTAGTGCGCTTTATAAGAGAGCTAATGTTGATGTGTTCTTTAAGATATTGTTACAACTTAGTTATAAAATGTCATAAGCTTTGTGGTTAAAGGCATTTTGCTAGAGCAAGAATTTCATTTCAGTTTGTAAACATCTTTAGCTAGCTTAGCAACAGCGCTAAACTTAATGTCACATTTGTCGATATTCTGAGCTTCTTCTTAGCTGTGATAATTGAGGAAAAAGATTTAGATGTCACCTTAGAATCCATTCTGACGTAAAGTTACTATTCCTTTCTTTTTTTTTTTTACCTTCATCACCAACTAATTGTTATGTTTTGCGCTTCCTTTTAGTATTGGAGGACATATCAGAGAACCAAAATTATTTCATGTTTTAGTAAAGTAGATTTTAAAGATCTACTTTACTAAATGAAAAGTGAAATGAAAACGATTGAAATGTAGCAAATTTTAGAAAGTATTCAAATCACTTATACTAGAGGTAAAGGTTGAATTCTAACTGATCTGTGTGACTGAGTGAAAAAAGCCAAAAGGATAAAAGTGAAAAACACTTGTGAACAAACAGCAACATGATACTGGGGCAAAATGTAAAAATGTTTGCACTTTTGCAATTCTCAGCATCAATATACTTTACTACGACGACTAATTTCTTGTATGCACTGTGGGATGGCACTGCTTAAATAATGACTTTCAATGGCTCTCCAGTGGCTCTGGTTTGTTCTAGATTTATATCGACAACAGTTAAATTGTTATTTCTGTTCTTTCTCTCTCTTTCTCTCTCTCTCTCTCTCTCCTTTCCTGCAAAGAAATACCCAATTTCCCTTCTATCTAAGCTAAGACATAATAAAACTTATGGCTCCGTGTTGGCAGCAGAAATGTTCTATTTGCTGCTGGCACTTTTATATGTTTGAATTATCAGCCTATTACAGTTACAAACTTGCACGTAGGCCAGCCAGTATACCTACAGGCAGCTGCGTTCCCCTGAAAAGTGAAAATGTCAACATGCATTTACAATCCCTGCTGCTAACCCTATATACAATGCCAAGATTTGCTTCCAAGAAACCTTTAAATAAACAGGTATTGGAAAAAAAAAACAACAACAAAAAAACAATTTGATGATTTAGACAGCATAGGCACCAGTGCTTTTCCTAATGGAATAAAACGAAATTGACCTTGGTGTCATATTTGTAATAAAAATGTTTAGAGGATGAGCATTTGCTAAGTGTTTACAGGGAAGTTGATGAGTATTTGCACACCCACATGCCTGCATTTTTTGAGGAAGAATATTGTAATTCCAAACACGCCCTATCCCGCGCGTTTCCGGGGAATGTAAGAGTCGAAATGTTGTGGCAGATTTAGTTCGACTCGTCAAAGAGCGAGCAGTCAAAAGCAATTTGTCTGTTTCCTTGCGCTCACATATTTTGTCAGACCTCTTCCTGTCTGCCTTTTCCTACAACCATCACTCCCAGCATGTGCCTGCTGAAATTGATGTGCTTTTATTTCCTGTTTCTGCATCGCAATTACTGCTAAACCAGAATGCCAGAATGTGCAAACGGAATTTGTCAGGTTTATATCTGGGATATTTGAAAAATGTAAATTTTTGGGGGGGGAGGGAGGAAGAAGAGAGAGAGAGAGGGAGAGAGAGAGAGAGACAGAGAGAGAGAGAGAGAGAGAGAAATAAATCCTTGCTCCAAAACAAACCGATACTCTCCAATTTAAGAGTAAATCAAGTTGTAACTTGCAGATTTCTAAAAAAAAGTTTATTATAGGATTTTTATCCTATAATAGTTTAATCAAGTTTATTAACTTGATTATATTTAATCAAGTGAATAAACATTATAGGAAAGCAGCATAAAAGCCTAAATATCTAATTATTGTTGAATTTGAATTTTATACTCACATCAAACATAAAACAGTGCACTCAGTGTGTTTCACATTGGAAGATTATTGGTGGCGGACAACCTCCTACTTTTATTGTGGATAGGAGTAATAATCTTTTCTTTAAACAACTGCAGAAACATTGATTTTTTTTTTAATTGTGGCTATATTAACAAACAGAATGCACTTTGAAACCACCAGTTTTTGCATCTCGAAACAACAAACCTGACTCTCTACTAAACGAAGATATCAAGAGAGTTATCTGCTGCTGGTAAGATTCAACTGCTCAGAACATTTGGACATTATTTCGCTTTGGAAATCCAGATGATTCCCTTTCAGTGAATAATGAAAGAACCTAATAGTAACAATTCATTCTAAGTTTTATTTTTATTTTTCATTAAAATTGTCTTATTGTCTGTGTTTATCATAGTTCACAAAGCACCACTGTCTGTACCTGCTTGCCGATTCGAAAGGTCGAGGAGAAGTCTGTCCAGAGGGCGACGGAAAGGAGGCACCGAACATCCTGGAGATGTTCTCAGTCCACTGCAGTCCACATCACAGTTTGGAATCTCAAGTCAACCCAACGTGTTCATCTTTGGACACACAGCAGATTTAATTTCTGAACGCAAGAAAACACAGAATAGGTCAAATATTCCTCAAAACAAGCGCTTGAAAACTTCCGTATCGTAGGTGGTAACACCTTCGCCTATGTCTGCTCCGTCTCTAGTCACCTACATCTACATCTATGCTTATGCGTCAAAGAAAAATAAATAAATAAATGTGAAGTCTTACTGAACTCCAGTTTCTCTCTCTCTTCTGAGTCCTGCTGATTAGCTAGTATCGTATAATCAGGTGGTGATAAACCAATCACTTTAGATTGGTTTAAATTTGCCATCATAGAAATGCTTTCATGATGTGAGGTTTGTTCATTTTATTTTCCCTGATTAATTTCCACTTATATGTAATAGTAGGTGTGACTGAGCTTGTTGTAAAAAAAAAACAAAAAAACAACCCAGACTGAACCGGAATCTTCCGCCTCCACAGAGAGCTTCCCCACTAATTGGAAGAGCCTTTTCGCCCCAAACAGATGATTGGTTTCCTGGGTTGCTGATTGATCAACCCTCCCCCTTTTGTCTCACTACAGTTTCCTCTATGAAGCAGCAGACGCGCCGTTTGCGGCTGGGTCGGATCGATGCGGGAGCTAATGAGATATTCACATGCATGTGGTCATTTTAGTGATGGATCGAGAAGCCGATGTGGGAGGGGAACGGACGGCGTTTATCGAAAAGAAGCGAACGCGCAAAGGCCAGAAGGAGCGTCCTTTTATTTGTCTGAGGTGAGCTTCGCAACAAAAAAATAAATAAATAAATTTGATGCCTTGTGGTGCAGATGTGCCGTCACTCCTATTAGATTCATTAGCACTACAGAGGCCATCAATATTCACGGTAGCCCTCATTAATCACTAGCAAACATTAAAGTCCTGTTGCTAAATGGTGGAAGAGCCACCTACAGTGATGGCCCCAGTGTAAGAGCAGCTTTTTTCACCACAGGCATGTTTTCGTAATATTTCACTCAGATCCACCTGCAAAAAAAAAAAAAAAAAAGACCTCCTGTAGATGTTGCTCTCCATTAGGCAGATAGAAGGTCTGAAGAAGAGTAGTTTAATAGTTTTT